>NW_007731684.1:8999-22219 GCF_000696425.1 Galeopterus variegatus
GGGCCAGGGAGGCCCGGGCAGGGAGGATCCGGCGCTGCGTGGCGAGGGAGCCCGGCCGAAGCCGGAGGAGCGTGCCACGCCGCGCTCAGGAACCTCCACGGCCTCCCGTCGCCACCGGACGAAGCTCCAGCATCTTCTCGACCTCGTCTCCCACGTCCGACCCCTGTTCCTGGACTTGCAGCTTATTTTGACGCCTCCAAGCTTTACTCTTCAGGTCCTCCGCCCGCCCGGGCTGCCCTCCCCGCACTCCGCCTGCGATCCTGACCTCGGTTTAACCTCAGCCGAGGACTCAAACATCTCTCTTAGGCTGGGGCCCCAGACAAACGGAGGGACTTGTCTGCACCCCCATCCCTATTCCTGCCCCTGGGTTGCCTAAATCTAAAGCGTTTTCGTTTCCCACTTGTGCCTTTCAGAAACCTCCTGATTTGTGATTGCAAGTTGGACACACACATAGGGCTCAGAGTTAGGGCTCAGAGATGAGCTCACCTCCTCTTTCTCCTCAGGCAGGTCCCCTGTGAGATTTCATTCCTCCTGGCACAGAAATCATCTTCTCCTTGACCCTGGGGCAGAGCCATTTCTGCCCCTCTCCCCACACTCTGGTCTGGTGTGTCCTGGCCAGGCTTGAACAAGCCCAGAAGGTGTCCAGCACTTCCCTGCAGAACAGCGTGGGGNCCTGGCCAGGCTTGAACAAGCCCAGAAGGTGTCCAGCACTTCCCTGCAGAACAGCGTGGGGACCGCCTGCCCTGCGGGCTGCTTGCACACTCAGACACCCCTGGAGTATCACCTTCCTGCCTCAATGGACTTCCATCCTCTTTTTTAGGCGGGGAGCCTCCAAGTGAGCAGTTAGAGTTTGGCCCCACATTGACGCAGATGAGGGGTCCCAGGGGGCACTGTGGGGCCTTCTACCACCCCAGAGATCCCCCACCTCCTTTCCTGACCTCTTTCCTTTTTACCATCCCTTTCTCTTTATGCCTCCCTCCGCGTCAGCTCAGGGGGGCCGCCATTCTCACCCAGACTTCTCAAGGTCTCAGCTTTTACCCCAGATGGGATTAGCAAAGGTGTCTCCCTAAGGTGAATTCTTTTTTTTTTTTTTTTCTTAAAGATGACTGGCAAGGGGATCTTAACCCTTGACTTGGTGTTGTCAGCACCACACTCTCCCAAGTGAGCCACGGACCGGCCCTCCTAAGGTGAATTCCTATGCCAGTCTCATTCTCCATCTCCTTATGTGACTCTATAAGTCCTTGCTCCTCACAGCGTCGTCCCTGGACCAGCAGCCTTGACATTACCTGGGAGCTGGTTAGAAATGCAGAACTGTAGGCCCCACCCAGACATGCTGAATCAGAATCTGCATTTTAACAAGATCCGAGGTGGTTTGTGTAAACACTACGTTATATTTGAGAGGCAGTGCTCTGCAGAAACCTTCAATGCTGTTCCGTACTTGCTCCACTCCTCTCCCCAACCCTCGAACGTACCTTTGGCACTAATTTCTAGCAGACCCCTTACCTTCTATCTCGTGGAGAGGACTTGGGCTCTTCATCCACTCTCTTCCCTCTCCTTCCATCCTGGAGATGGATGTGGGACATCTTTGCTTGTTCCCATCCTCTGCCTCTCCAGATCTCCTGCTCATGTCTTCATCCTCCCTCTTTCCTCTACTCAGATCTCCCCATCCTTAAAAGAACTATCCTGTTGTCCCCACCTCCTTTAACTCCTGCCGCTTCTGTTTCTGAAAGTGCACAAGAGCTCTCCACCAGGGATGCCTTGGCAACCCCCAGCAAGCCGCTCCAGAGCCCTCCTGGTATGGCTTTCTTCCAGCTCAGCCGATGCTTGCTTCTGCTTTCTGCTGTCAGACTCTATGGTCTCTCTTGGGCCTCAGGCCCTCTGACCTCCCTGCAGCTTTGGGCTTGCTGCAACTCTGCTCCCCCCCCCCCACCATGCAAAAGCCACCCTGATGTTGATTCTGTGACCCTCTGAGCCCCCAAGCTGCAGGGCCCAGCTCTCTTTCCGCTTTCTTCCTTCAGACAACTCATGTTCTGTCATAGTCTTAGAGTCCATCTTTGGGGTAATGATCTTTTAGTGGGAGCCTCTATCCTGCTTCTCAGTCCTGAACATCAATTGGTGAGGATGGAGCTGGGCTTGACCCTTGCAGAGGAGAGAAGCACCTGCCTCCAGGAAGGGCCCCTATCACAAGTGACTCTACTCCTGGGCCAGGGTGGGGCTGCTTGGTCTCCACACAGCCATTCCCCAGAAACCAGCTCTTCCTCTGGACTCCCCTGTGTCTGTCCATGCCACTTCCTCTTGCCGCCCACCAGGCTTGGGGCTTGGGAGTCATCTTTGATACTTTTCTCTCCCTGCACCACAGCCACCTGTTTGTCAGGTTTCAAGGATTCTCCTTCTGTGTCCTTCTCCTTAACCAGTGCCCACAGAGAACATCTTTAACAGTGAAACTTACTTATCCTGCGCTGGACTCCACCCTGGCTTGGAGGAGAAGTATGCCCCAGTTCTGCCCACAGCCTCATCTATCTCCCTGTACCCAGCTGCTCACTCCCAACCACCCTCCATCCTCCTGCCATAAATTTAAAAAGTGTTGCTTGAATTGGGCCATTGCTGACTTAGAAACTGTTAAATGTCTCTCACGGGTCCCCAAATAGACACTTCGGGGGATTCAGTTTAGGAACATTCTAGGCTCTTTGATTGCCTGGCCAATTTATCTTGCCAGCCAGCCTTCCCTCCCTGTCTTTGCTGCATGTTGCTTGCTTGACTTGGAGGATCTCACCATTTCCCTAACATAGTGCCCACACTCCTAGCTCCATGTCCCCTCCAGCTGGAATGCCCCCACTTTTGCCACACCTTTCTGCTGGGAGGCAATGGAGTCCACATTCCTTTTCATGGTGGTTGGAGTGCTTTGGTGTTGGTGTTCTGGAAGGTTCTCCAGAATGTAGATTTGGTGATTAGATGATCAGAATTAACCTGGGACAGAAGGGGGAATCAGTCAGCCTGGGAAAGGGGCTCTGAGCTAAAGCTTATGACTGAGGCTGGGACAAGCTCCTAACCACACAGAATAGAAAGAAACCAGATGGATGGAGGTTGAGTCTTCCCAGAGTCTGCAGCTCTAGAGAAGGGCATCTGGGTTAGAGGGGCTGAACCAAAGGGAAAGATGGGGGGGTGCCTCTTGGGCCTGGGGCTGGGGGGAGGCTAGTGAACAATTCTGGGATCAGAGGTTAGTACCTCTGCTTCAGATCCAGTTGAAAGTCTGTTTCTTGGAGCACTTGCTTTTATTTTGCTTTATTCATCTTATCTCCTTTGGCATATTTCCTCCTTTAAACTGCTGCAACTTCCCCATGAGAAAGGAATTTGGGGGTGCTGCTGTGTCCAGCCTCAGAGAGCTGGAGGGGTGGTGGGACAGATAGAAGAGGCTTGGTGCAAGACTGCAGGAATGCCACCCCTTCTGGCCCAGGCAAGGGGCTCACCCCAAGCCCTCAGGCCAGAGTCTCTGACCTCATCCTTCTCCTTCATGGACATTTGTGCTCATGTCTGCGGGAAGGGCTCTTGTCGTGTGCCCTGTGCTGGAGAGTAAAACACAGGTGTGCCCTTGTGGAGCTCTCGGTCTAGTGGTGAAAGACTCGTCAACACTCAGTGTCACTCCAGAGTGACCTGGGCTGTTACAGAATCAGGTGCAAGGCCTGGGATAAGCACAGAAGAAGGGCCTGAGCCTGGGGTGAGAGGTGGGTAGGTGTCTCAGGCAGAAGGGTCAGCCAAGTAAAGACTTGCTGAGCTGAGTAAGTGGGTTTGCTGCACTTGCTTGGAGGTGGAAGTTTTAGCACCTGCAGCATCACGCTGGTGCCTAATACACCATGCTAAGGAGCTTAGAGTTTCTCTGTAGGCCTCCTCTCTCTCTCTTTCTTTCTTTTAATTTTATTTTAACATTGACTTACACATCTTTGTGGGGTACAGTGTGTTGTTTCTATACATGCATATACTGCACAATGATTCCCTTAGGATATATAACATAGTGTTGTACCCATTAGTCCACCACTTAAAAACAAAAAAACCCCAGCAGAACTCTTTCCTCTTCTTTTCACCAAAAGGGGGTGCAAACCATAGAAAACAGATCCAAGTGGTATATTGGGCTGAGGCTTTCTTGGCCAGGCTGTGTGTTAGACCATAGCGCCCCCTGAAGGCCCCAGAGTGTCAGGCTGGCACTTGCATCCACTTCCTGGCAAGTCCCCTGATGGGAATTAATGCGAAGAAAACATACAAAAATTAAAGCGTGCATTTATTATGGCTATTCGCATAGTTCCATGAAGGAAAAACCAAAACGACAAGGGCCGTCCTAGAAGGGTGTGTGCTGGATTTGTTCCAACTCAGCCTTCGTCTCTGTAGACTCCTGAGGTCTCTTAATTGCTTCAGGAAAAAACCACACCACAAGTGTTAGCCTTACCTTAGGATCCATCCTACTCCCCACATCTAGGCTTAGTCATTCATTCTTAAATAATAACACAACAGGAGCCGTAATGGATGTCCCATCACTATTCCTGGTTGCCCACACCCCTGCCAATCAGGAACAATCTCAAAGACAACCAGTCTCAATCCACATACAGGAAGAGGAAAGGACCATTTTCCTCAGTGCAGCAAGATATGCCCACTCCATGCTACTTTGCAGAGACATGGCTGTCCCCTTTTGTTCATCATCCAGCTTCCAGAGAGGGTCCAGGCCTGCAGGTTTCTGACCTAAAGCTGTATCAGCACCCAACACTATCCCTGGATGGCTGCCCCTTAGCTACCCACAGGCAGTGGCTATATATATATATATATATATATATATATATATATATTTTTTTTTTGCCACTGGTGAGGCAAGATCAAATTCCTTTTCAGATTGTTATGGAATCAACAGGAAAGGAAGCCATCACCTCTAAGTGGAGCACCATGGTATAGGGGGTAACGGGATTGCAGGGGGTAGGCAGGAGAGGCCTGTTCTTCCCCTTGTCTTGGGTGAAGGGGAGAGGACCTGGCAGAGACTGACTCTCTGTGAGGCTTAAACTTCAGGGTCTCACCTACACAGGCCCCTTCCAAGGCCCCTCAAGAGCTCCTGGTGATGTGCTCACATAGTTATAAATAATTGTGTATTCAGAACTTTGTATTTTTCTTAAGGAGCTACACCTCCCCTTCAAGTTGTATAAGCTTCAGGTCCCCCAAACCCTAGATCTGCCAGTGGGGCTGGGAGTTGGGTAGGAACAGTTCAGGTAAGAGATAATAAAGACCTAAATTAAGGCAGGGTCAATGGGGAGTGAGATGTGTCTTAATAGAAAAGGGCTGTCACTTACCGGCCTGTAGCTCTTGCAGGTGGATTTTTGTCTCTTGTCTTCTCTCTCATATCCATAGTGCTCAGGGACGGTACCTGGTACATAAATATTTGTGGAATGAATATTTGGCTGGGAGGTAGAGGAACTCACAATTGATTGGATATGTGGGGTCCTACAGGGTGCCCCAAAGAAATGAGCTCAGCACACCTACCACCTGTCACCCGGGCCCATTCCTGGGAGAGAGAGCATAAAGACCTCTCTCCTCTTAGCCTTCAATGACCGCTTGGCCAGCTGGAGCCAGGTCCTTGGAATGTGCCACATGGTGGAAAGGACACTGGACTTGGGGTCTGGAGACCTGACCTGAGTAGGCAAGCCACCTAATTACTCTGAGCTTTAGTGACTACAAGAGTAAATGTGGGGTGCTAGGGGGTCCTGTGATGTGGTGGTAGGTGTCTAACAGCTGCTTCAAAAGAATAAGCCTGATTTGTAGTATTTGCTGATTTTCATGATGTATATCTTCCCACCACACTGATTTCAAACAACTAATGTGATGTTACTGAACACACTGGAAAGAGATG
Organism: Galeopterus variegatus; assembly: GCF_000696425.1. NCBI lineage: Eukaryota > Metazoa > Chordata > Mammalia > Dermoptera > Cynocephalidae > Galeopterus > Galeopterus variegatus. The sequence goes on from NW_007731684.1 coordinate 14,881, forward strand.
CACACAGTAGGCTTTCCAGAGCCTGTGTGGTCTGACTCCAGCACATTCTTGTGTGGGTGCCAGTGACTGAGGTCTCCCCTTACTTGAACAAGAATGTTGGACGATGGGGTCCCATATTCTGTGCCAAGCTGTATGTGGGCAGTTCTTTCTGCTGACAAGATCATTTCATGTGGGTGAAATGGATGTGGACAATCAACTTGGCCTAATGCCTTTCTTTTTTTTTTTAAGTTTAAAAAGTTATTTGCTTTTTTTCATTATGGCATGATTCACAGTAAAGCACACAAATGTTACATGCATATCTTGGTAAATTTTTACACATATATAAAACCTTATAACCACCATCCAGATTACAATACGGGACATTTCTAACATCCCAGCAGCCTCCTGCCAATCAACACATGCCCCTCAGAGGTAACCCTTCTCCCCACAGACTAGTTTTTCTCACTTTTTTTTTTTTTTTTTTTTGATGACTGGGTGGTACAGGGAACTGAACCCTTGACTTTGGTGTTATAAAGCCAAGCTCCAACCCACTGAGCTAAACATCCAGCCAGTTTTTCTCATTCTTGAAATGGTAAATGTAAATGGTACCATGCACTATGTCGTTTTTTGTATCTGGCTTTCACTCATCATTGTATCTGTGAGATTTATCCATGTTGTGTGTAAGAGTAGCTCAGTTATTTTCATTTCTGTATAGTATTTCTGGCACCGCCTTTAGAATATTTTGACTTAATTGAAGTTTCTGTGCTTCTCACATCTGTTTTTGTTGCTCACCTCTGAAACTGTGGGTCTCACTGGCTAGCCCTCCTGGCCACATACTCAATCCCGCAATTCCCTGTTTCTCTCTGGCCCTGATCCATCCTCCACCACTTCTTTACCTCCAACATCTGCCATACGCTTCAGAATTCCTTTTGCAAAATTAACCAACTTTCTCATATTCCCAACATTTCATTTAAAGGTTTCTCTCACCTCTAGCCTTAATTAAAACCTGGATGACACCTGTTGTGGAGTGCATTTTTGTGTCCCCCTCTGAATTCATACGTTGAAGCCATAACCCCCAAGTGACTGTATTTAAAGATAGGGTCTGTGAAGAGGTGATAAAGGTTAAATGAAGTCATAAGTGTGGGGCCCTCATCCGACAGGGTTGGTGCCCTTATAAGAAGAGGAAGAGACACTAGAGCTCTCTAGCTCCACCATGTGAAGACAAAGCAAGAAGGCAACCATCTGCAAGCAGGGAAGAGAACCCTTACCAGGAACAAAATCAGCTGGTACCTTGGTCTTGGAGTTTGCACCCTCCAGAACTCAGAGAAGATAAATTTCTGTTGTTTAAGCCACCCAGTCTGTTATTTTGTTATGGTAACCCAAGTAGACTAAGACAACATCCAAAGATACCCTGTCCCCTAAGGCCCTTTCTAACAGTTACTATTTATTCTATTTCATTTCACTATGTGTAAATATCTCGTATTTGCTTTTGCCCTACTTTCAAGATATTAAGTTAGCTTGTTACTGTTTCAAGAAAGCTGGCAGAAGACATGAGATTATTGGATTAAAGACAAAGAAGTTTACTACTCACAGCACAGCAAGTAGCAAAAGCATCATGTTTGCATCAGCTCCCCTTGTTCCCCAAGCAGAGGGGCAAGGTGGAGGAGCCATGTGGATACTGTGCATATAGTGAGTTTGTGTCTCATGTGAGGAACACTGGACATTGGGAACCCACCTCTTTTAAAGATGGCAGTAAGCAAGCTTGCTTTGTCCTGAAGAGAGATATTATGTCATTCCTCCAGGCTTCTTGCTGCAGACACACCCTGAGAAATAGCCTGGGAAAAGAGTGGTCAGGGCCTTGCATTCTTGGCATGCCCTCTAAAAATGTGCAGGGGTGCTCAGGGCCTGTGCTGACTTGCCTGTCCCAACAATTGGTCCTACACTTTCTTGGCTGAATTCAAATATTCACATGAGTATGCCACTTCATCCACCACTCTGCTTAATCTGATCAGCAGAGACTGGGACCAAATCTGTCCAACTTGTGTTGTACCAAATTTAATTAAGGTCACTATCAATACAACTTCAAGCTAGATGAGACCAGCCTGCAGTATTGGCTTCAATCCTGCTGCCCAGGGACCTGTGAATAAGTGCCAAGGGTACAGTAGGTCTTATTTCAGATAGCCAGAATATAGTCTAAGGCCGGGTTATTATCCATTACGTTCTGCATAAGTGAGTTTTAGACTGATCTGCTGACCTTTGATGTCACTGCCAATAATTGTAGGAGGCCACAGATGGGCCAAAAAGCAATTCCCTTCCCTAATGGAGAGGTATTCCATGGCCCACGTATAAACATACAACCTGAAGGGTTGGTCACATGTCTCTCCAACTCAGAATTTGTTGTTGAATATGATTTGGATGAACCATTACACTTTAGTCAGGCCACATGGGCAGTGTCACTGAATAGTTACAGCCTCAGTCACTGTACATAAACCAAGGCCACTTGGGTGACAGGAAAAGTAGCTGAATTTGTACCAGTCAGATTGAAACAGGTTGTGTTGGATGTCGTGTTTGCACATGTACAGGGGAGGGAAAAGTTCCATATTCAGGAGCTGCCACTGATGGCTGGAAAAAGGCACAACTGAATAGTCAGGACTAGCCATGCCCGTATGAATTTCCCTGTTTTCATAGCACATGGGCAGCATGATAAACCCAGAAGAGGTCAGGTTGTCAGCCACAGCTACTGCTCAACCCAGATGGACCAGATAATGGGTTTGCTGGGCTGCAGTGCTGGATCTAGGCAACAAAGAACACACTAATCACTCCCCACTCTCTGCACCTGCTGGTGTCTAAGATGTCTTCTCACTAGGCCTCCATGGCAATGAAAGCAGTGTCTCCTATTCCAGTAGCTATAACTTCATCTTTTCTCCAGTCTTTCCCTACTCATACTCAGACCCTTTGTCTGGAGGGTCCAGGAGTGAGTGGGATAAGGGCATTTTTACAAAATTTACAGAGACCCATTGTAACTCCCACCTTGGCCTGTGTGGGCCAGTGGCGGGGGAATGGGGGTACTTGGCAAGCAGTGTACTCAACCAAGTGGTCTGACCTTTATGATCCCAGGATCATGTTAATCCATCAAGATAATCCAGGTGGCTAAACCAGAATTAAAATTAAGTTTGAATCCCATCCCTCCTTTTGCCAGGCTGACACTTGGAGGGTGTACCAAAAAGGCTGGTCTGGACTTGCTGTTGGGGGTGGGGTGTGGGGAAAGAAGCTTCATGCTCCGGAATGGTCAGATCCCAACTTTTCAGAAAAGGTCTATGTAACCCTCCACTCCTTTTTTCCTGATCATTACCTGGGAAGTGGCTGAGTGGAGATGATCCTTGTCTGGGGATGGCTGCATTCAGTGACCACACTGCCTCACTGAAGTATGAGGCAGGTAATCAGAAGTTTTTGAGAAGGCCACTCCAGGGCTCAGCAATGATGGATGCCCGAAGATGAGAGGGAGATGTCATGGCCATCAAATACCTTGACTATCGGCCCATTGCTGGGTGGCTTTTGCAACAAAGGGTGCATCATTGTCAGACTGTAGATGGTCTGAAAAGCCAAAAAACTTGACATGGCTGAGTTTCAAGGGTCAAAATGGTGTGGCCAGAGCCATAGACTTTGATCAGACTAGAACAGTCTAAACTCTGTAACCCGAAAATGTGCTGACAGCAGCGAGGTACCAATGATAGTCTAGAAAGGGAGTCAGTGGTCTGATACAGTCAATCACCCCGGAGCAAGTTGGGGCAATGCCCTGTGCATGGTGGCCTCCTTCACTGCAAGACAAATGGTCCAGATTTGGGGAGGCATAACAACTCTGGAAGGTAGTGGTGGCTTCTGCGTCAGAAACATTCTTCACTTTGTGCCCCGTCCATGATGGTGGATGTGTTGCCATGTCTGGTTCGATGATAGATCCAGGCAGTGATGGAAGTGGTATGAGCAGTGAAAGCTGGATCAGCAGCTTGATTCTAGTTGGTCTTATTAGAGAAAGCCCCTTACCAAGGGCATCTCCAAAGTGGCCCAAGCTGTCTGATAGGCTGCTGAATTTGTTTCCACAGTTTGCAGCTCCAACAAGGAATATCTTTAGTCAGCCTACAGCTAGGCCTCTGGCAACTACACAAAAGGAAGTAAAAATGTAGCAAATCTCATCAAGCAGAGCATTGGCCAGGGCTATCAACATTGCCTTGAATTCTGGTCACTGAGCAGAGCGACCATGGTTACCTTAGATTCTGCACAGCTGGAGTGGAGGTTGAACATGGATACCACAAGGTGTCAGCTTAGCCAAAGCACAATTGTACTAGGCCAGGTACTTAGGGGACCTTCTGTGACTTGAGGGCCCCATCGAACCAGCAGCTTTGCTTCAGGTGATGAAGTGAAGAATAAAGTTTTCCCCAAAGGGATTTTTGCTGCCACTTTTTCAAAACCCAGATAATGCCAGGGCCAGGGCAGCTGTGCTCTTGAATATAGCATTTCTGTTTGACTAAAAGGCCTTTGTGCCCTTCTCTTAATAGTCAACAAATCCAAGTTGACTCATTCCAAAACAGGGGTGTCAAGTTGAATAGTCACAAGGACCTCTTTGGGTTGGTAACAAGTTAATACTGTCCTTTTTTGGAAAGGGATGTGCTTGAGGACCATGTCAGGCAGGTGTGCTGTTACACTGGAAAATGGCCTGTCTGATCAATCTGACAGTCCTTAATGTGAGAATTTCCCTTTTTCCTCTTGAAAGTCTGTACTTTTTCTTCTGGACCATGCAAGAGGCTTCAGGAATCATCCTTCTGCAAGCAGCAGTCTCTGAATGGGCAAATCCCATCTGACACTTAAGGGCATTCACTGTAGAAGCCTTTCCAAACATCAATACCAGTGACACATTCAGCAGTGGAAGCCACTGCATTGGCCAAAAGCCTCACTTCCAGGGTCACTTTAATTTGCCTTCCCCACAGCAAACTTTTCTCAGAGCCCATTAATCAAACTTTCCAAACATCAATACCAGTGACACATTCAGCAGTGGAAGCCACTGCATTGGCCAAAAGCCTCACTCCCAGGGTCACTTTAATTTGCCTTCCCCACAGCAAACTTTTCTCAGAGCCCATTAATCAAACTTGGGTGATTTTTTCCTTATAGATAAACAGGAGTCTATCTGGTGTGCACGCATCAGGAGCTAGAACAACGGCTGCCGCAGATCATGCCGCCCCAGCGTGGAGAGAAGTGCAGGGTGGTGGGGAGACTAGCCCACAGCGGGCATCTGGGAGGCTTTTATTTTCCCTTGGCCCCTGGCTTCAGGGTTTGCACCACTGCTGCTTCCCCCTCATGTTCCTCCAGCATCATCTGTCCAGAGAGCGCCTGAGCCCAGGGCCCCCTCTGTTTCCCCCTCACTCCACACTGCAGTCCTTGGTACCTTCAGCCATCCCCGCATCATCCACAGGACTAGGTATGATGGCGACTTGGGCCCTTGGGCCCAACAGACTATAAAAGTTTTGAGGTACATGGCTGCATGATGTTCCCCAGCATGCTGAGCTTTTTCATTTAAGCTGCTGAAGGTAGAGAGGAAGAGAGATGTGGGGGAGCCCAGAGGAGAGAGCAAGGCTGTGCACATAACCAAGGCTCTGCGTTCACTTTTGGATTTGAGTGGCTGCCTGTGGGGCTCAACCAAGTAAATGTGCCATGTTTTTGGTTCACCTACAGCTCCATACCAAACATCATGGCTGATGCCATTTAGTTTGGCTTTTGGGACCCTTTGACTGGGTGGCCACATCCGTATTGCTCTTTGGGTCAGGCTGCGGGGCTTGCTGCCTATGGTCATAACACCCCTTTCTCCTCCTGCATAGAGGAGAGTGAGCAAGGACCTAAGTACCACTCAGGTGGCTTGTTTCAATCCTACCTCTCACCACTTAGCCCACCCTTACCCTAGCCACCCTCCCCCTACCGGCCACTAGGGTGAGAGGATTCACTAACATTTGCCAAGGAGTCTTTTTATATTCCCCTAATTTAGTTCAGAGGGTCCTCGTCCTTCCTCTTCCATGGCACCATCAGCATCCCCTCCTCATTGCCAAAACTGCTGGGGTCTGGCATTGGTATTTATCCTGCTAAGTGAATAATCAGCCTTTTATTGTTTCATGAGTGCTGGCAAAGATGAGGCTCCTGGGTCTGAGACAAAGGACTTTGTTACTCGCAGCACAGCTTGCAGCATAAGGATCATGTCTGCATTGGCTCCCTTGTCCCCCAAGTCCCACCAGAGCAATGTGGAAGGGCCCAGTAAATGCTGTGCATGCAGTAGGTTTGTGTGGCATCTGAGGAGCACTGCACTTAGGGAACCTACCTCTTTCATAGCAGGAAATAAGCCAGCTCTTTGTCCTGGAGGGAAATATTAGCTCATTCTTCAAGGCTGCTTACTGAGAAGACAAGCAATAGTATATTTAAAGAATAAATATATAATATGACATCTAGTAGGGATTGGTATAATTGAGGAAATAAGGCTGGGTCAAGGTGATAGATATCAGCAGTTTCATCTGGTTTAACCTAATGTACAAGTGGGAATTTAGTATTTGATAAAGGTAGAATTTCTTACCTATAAGAAATTATTTAATGACACTGAGCAATTAGCTAATCATCTGGGGGAAAAAATAAAGTTAGGACCTTATCTTTTACTTTTTACAAAACTAAATATCAGATCAATTAATGACCCAAACCACACAAACACACAAAATTATAACAGCCTTAGAAAAAATACTGGAGAATATGCTTATCATCTCAAGGTAGAGGAGGTCTTCTGAAATCAAAGCTAGAGTTTTGAAGGAAAAGACTGACACCTTTTTTTGTGTGTGTGGCAACTGACTGGTACAGGGATCAAACCCTGGACCTTGGTGTCATCAGCACCACGCTTTAACCAACTGAGCTAACCGGCCAGCCCAAGACTCTCACATTTCTGTATCATGTGGGATGTAGGCAGAAATGGCATTCCAACTTCCAGGAAGTATCACTAAAGGGCTGGGGACCTCTGCTCTTCACCTAACCTGTCCTTCTTCCTGATGGTTGGGATGCGGGAGCTGGAATAACCATCTTGGATCTTGAATGACCTTGGGAATGGAGGCCATGCGAGATGGACCAGCAAGCTAATGAAGTCTATGCCTCTGAGACTGTGGAGGGCCACGCCAGCCCTGGATCATCTGTCACCGAACTTTTATGTGAGGGAGAAAAAAACCCCTCTCTTGTTTAGGCTAATGAGTATATTGTGTGTTATCACTCACAGCTGAATCTAATCTTAACTGATACACCTTTCCAGCCCCAGATAAAGGATCCTGATTGATGTAAGCCACTGGTT
>NW_007731684.1:22622-28501 GCF_000696425.1 Galeopterus variegatus
ACCCTTGACTTGGTGTTGTCAGCGCCACGCTCAGCCAGTGAGCTAACCGGCCATCCCTATACAGGATCCGAACCTAGGGCCTTGGTGTTCTCAGCACCGCACTCTCCCGCGTGAGCCACAGGCCAGCCCTATCCATGAAGCTTTTTAAGAACACCAGTGTCTGGGCCCTACCCCAGTCCAATTACATCAAAACCTCTGGATGTGAGGCCAAGAGAGGTGTTTTTTAAAAGGTCCTCAGATGATTCTAATGTGCAGCCAGGATGTGAAGAATTAGTTTAAGCCAATCAGGGCAACTCTTTTCCCCTCTTTCCCAACCTCTCTTGCAGTAGGAGTGGTCATGGATCTGATTCTGGCCTCTGATACCTAATAAATCTGCTAGCAATGTTTCTAGGAAAGATTTTACATTTCTGATAAGAAAGAGTGCGGGCCGGCCTGGTGGTGCACTGCTACAGTGCGCCACTTGGGAGTGCAGCGGCGCTCCCGCCGAGGGTTTGGATCCCACATACAGACCGGTTCCTGCTCACTGGCTGAGCGGGGTGCGGGTGCAACACCGATGGTTGCGATCCCGTTGCCGGTCCCGGTCCAGTACGGGCGCGACACTGAGGGTTGCGATCCGTTTCCAGACATGAAAAAAGAGACAAAAAAAGGAAAAAGAAAAAAAAAAAAAGAAAGAGTGGATGTGGCTAGGACTGTTATTTCTCCCCTTTTCTAGCTCTTAATGCACAAGTGATGTCCAGAGCACAGCAGCCACATTGTAACTATGAGGCACCAAGGATGACTATATCAGGCAACATATCAAGGCTTGCAGAGCAGAAAGTTAGAGAGCCTGGACATCTGGGGGCATCACCAAGCAGCTGAACCAGTTTCAATAATCCCCTAGCTTCAGAAGTGAGGGGGAAATATCAACAACCTCTATTTTATTTAATGAGTTTTTTGTTTATTGCAGCAGAACACATTCATAACTGAAACATACACATGGTTAAAGGTGCTTTGTGGGCTCTTTGTGACATTCATCATGTGTACAAAGAAAAATGTGGAGTGCCAGACACGAAAAAAGAGACAAAAAAAGAAAAAAAAAAAGAAAGAGTGGATGTGGCTAGGACTGTTATTTCTCCCCTTTTCTAGCTCTTAATGCACAAGTGATGTCCAGAGCGCAGCAGCCACATTGTAACTATGAGGCACCAAGGATGACTATATCAGGCAACATATTAAGGCTTGCAGAGCAGAAAGTTAGAGAGCCTGGACATCTGGGGGCATCACCAAGCAGCTGAACCAGTTTCAATAATCCCCTAGCTTCAGAAGTGAGGGGGAAATATCAACAACCTCTATTTTATTTAATGAGTTTTTTGTTTATTGCAGCAGAACACATTCATAACTGAAACATACACATGGTTAAAGGTGCTTTGTGGGCTCTTTGTGACATTCATCATGTGTACAAAGAAAAATGTGGAGGGATATACACAGAAATGTTGCTGATAATGGCCCAAACTAGATACCACACTAAGTACCCATCAATTTAAGAAAGGCCCAATAAGTTTAGTAAATTCATATTATAGAATACTATGCAGCAGAATAAAAGGAGTCCACCCATTCTCTAAGACATCTAGGATATAGTGTCGAATGAAAAAAGTGAATTATAGAACAGTAAGCATATACAGTACGAAACCATTTATTCTGAAGCACATATCCATACTATATATTCCGTGTGTGCGTGTACACATAGGAACAAGGTTTTGGAGGAGACAACTAACTGCCTCTGAGGTAGGGCAAAAGGGTGGGGGTTGTGGTTGGAGTCGTAAGAAACTTTGGTCTTATTTATAATTTATATATTTTAAAAAGAGGATTGTAATCACTTACTGTCTATTAAAAATACTCAAGCAAAATTTTATATCAAAACTAATAGAAAAAAAAAAAAGAAATGTTACTCTTTGTGGCTCTTCCCAGTCCTTGATATCACCTCTGTCATTCTCTGCCATCTCTGACTTCCTGGTCTCTCCTGCTTAGCAAGAGAAGACTATGGCACCTGGATCCTACCCTTTCTTCTGTCTCAACTGAGGCCACTACCCAGGTTGACTCCTATGGTGACATGGATGACCCATCCAATATTATGGGTCTGAGTCCTCATCTGCAGGGTCTCCTCGAGCTCTCCTCAGCACACACTCCCACAATCCCACCTGAGACTTTGCTACCACTGGCATCCATTGACATGGATGACCCATCCAATATTATGGGTCTGAGTCCTCATCTGCAGGGTCTCCTTGAGCTCTCCTCAGCACACACTCCCACAATCCCACCTGAGACTTTGCTACCACTGGCATCCATCTCCAAAACTACTAGTGGAAGTTTCTTCCTTCCTCTCCTTCCATCTTACTTGCTTAATGACTCCCACAAGTGCTACTCTTTGTTGGGGTCTTTGATTATTTTCTCACCCACCTATTGATTAGGTCTCTTCTGACTGTCTTCATTTACCTCCTGATCCCATTTTGCTGACACTTCCAACTCCCTTGTACCTCTCTCTGGAAAAATGCCACTTTTGGATGAACCCAAATGCTTTCTCCATGAAATAATACACAACCGTACCACCATAAATTTCTTTGTCACCAACCTCAACAGGGTCCTTAGATTGCTCAAAGATCCTCTTCATTTCTTTCAGGCCTAGAACTTGCACCAGTGTTACTTACTCACTGCTCCTCACTACAACTCATCTCCTCAAACGTGTCTTCTCCCCTCACTGTTTTTCAGCACACCATGTTCTCACCTCCACAAGGTAGTAGCTACCTTGCTCAGAACCTCTTTGCCAGCTGGTACATCCATTCCGACAACTGCTTTTGGTGTTGGTCGTTAACTGCTCACAGTTTCCTCCTTCTCTGGAGGGTGGTCCATGATCTCTGCAGGACCCTTAATAAGCCTCACACTGGGACAACTTTGAGACATTGTTCATGCTCCAGAGCTCCCCAGGAGATCAGGTTGAGGAAGATTCCAGCTGAGGCCATATCTTGCTGAGCTCATTCCCCTGCCCTCTTCTGCTTATTCAGTTCCTGACATTCCTGAGAACACTCCTTCAATAAGTCACTTGCATGAGAATCAGTCTTAGACTCTGCTTCTAGGGAGGCTGACCTAAGACAGCACCTCTGCTTACCTTTCACTATCCTCTAGAGTGTAGTCACTTCTCCTCCGTAATCTGGTTTATCCTTCAATCACAGATCAAATTCTCCCTTTTTCAAGAAGCTTTCTCAGACTTCAATCTTCAAGGAATTGTCATTTATTGAATTACTCTTGCTCATGACTATAGAAAAAGACCCCATAGGCCTATTACAGCAGAAATTCTGAATCTTTTGTGTGCCATGGACCTCTCTGGAAGGTTGTTGAAGTCTTCTTAGAAAAGACTATTAAATGCACAAAATAAACAGGAGTACAAAGAAAACCCATTATGGTTTTTGTTTTTGGTTTTTGGGGGCTGCCAGCTGGTAAGGGGATTTGAACCCCCCCTTGATCTTGGTGTTATAACACGGAGCTAACCTATTATGCTGACATATAGTAATTAAAAGGCTACTTTGTAATATAGTATATATGTGTGCTTGTATGGCTATGCTGATCATATTGCTAGAGCTCAGGGCCCACAGACCCTTCAAACCTGTTGTACTGGCTGGGTCACCAGACCCCTCACACACAGGTCCACAAACTAGGTAATTGAGAAAGATCCTGGGAGCCATTGGCAAACAATGCGAGCTCAGTCCTCAGCTTCCTCAGCAGCAGCAGCAGCAGCCTCCAGCAGATACAAGAGCAGCAGATACAAGAGCAGTAGCTTGCAGCAGCCTCTAGCAGCAGTAGCTGTCTCCCTGTGGCCCCCTGGGGGGGTGGTGGCTGTGGATCAAAGCCACACATCCTTTATACTTAAGTTCGATAACCCAGGACACCTGGGTGAGTCAAACAACCCAGGAACACCAGGGTGCCCATACACAATTACATTAGATAATAACCAAGGAACACCTGGGTGCATGTGCATATTTACGTCAAATGCTTGGCAAGACTCTGAACCCCCGAGGGACCCTGACCATTTATCTTTACTTTCCCTACAGTGCTGCTTTATTAATGTATTAAATAACAATAGCATTGGGTCAAAAAATGTAAAAGTAGGAATGAGAGTAAATGACATGTTAAGATATCTGCCACAACTGAAATATGTATGAAAATATCTACAATTTATATTAGCTACTAAGTCAGGGGTACTACACTGTGACCTGTGAGTAGCACTGTGACCCATGGCCTACATTCAAAATGAAAAAAAATGCTAAATTTCAGTTAGTATTTAGTGAGAATAAAGTCATGATTTTTGGATTTACCCCATCCAAGTTCACAGTACTGATTTCTATTCATGGATAGCTGGGTGTTCTGTGGACCCCAAGTTAGGATCCTTGTACTGGAGGATTTGTAGGCATTGGAAACTAACTAATTTAATTCACTCAGCCTCTCACTGAACACTCACGTACAGACAGGTTATTAATTATACCTGGTGCTAACTGGAGGAGGCTTCATAACAATTAGAAGGGAACAAGATGGTATCACCTCCCTACCCTGCCTCAAGAGATTGGTTAGGAAACTTTTCAGAAGCTTTGACTGGACTTCTTCATTATCAAGCAATATTGGTCAAAGATGCCTTCATGAGGACTTGAAGGCCAGAAGAACTTGCCAAGCTCATGGAGAGAACACAGTGGCCTTCAGACAACAATAGTCTCATCTCGTTGGCCTGGGTTACTTGATAATCTCCATTAGTCCCTCTTACCCTGGTGACAGCCACACAGTGTTATATCAGTCAGCAGATTTTTTTTTTTTTTAGTGTTAGGCTGAGTTCAGCCCTGTGCAGAATTTAGAGATGGAAATGATGTTCTAGTTGCCTTAAAGAAAATTAATATTTTGTGGACTGAAAATTAGATTATTTTCAGAGATTGGATCAAGATGATATCTTTCTCTTCTTTCCCATCCTAAATTTCCTGAATTAACAGAAAATGTAGTCTTTTTTTTTTTCAAGAGTAAATCTCCTACTTTTTCTACATCAGAAAGATATTTAGATAAGAAAAATGGTGGTGAATGACAATAGTAATGCGGAAATTGGGACTAGGCAGTCTCGGGGGCAAGATGGTGGTTCTCTCTGGTTTTGATTTGTTTCATGGGATGAGTGGAGAAAGAGGAGTATGTTACATTAACTATATTAACTATAATAATGACAGCCTTATATTTACACAGTATTTTTCATTTGTTCAAAACTCTTATACATTACTTAGTCTTCTCACCCTACTACTATAGAGCAGAATGACCCATTTAGTGGAATGCAGAGAAGTAGGCAGAAGCTTATATTTGGTTCCCAAGATTAGAACCACTGTATCCTCTCTCGGGCTGGAAGAATGCCCTGCTACCTTTCCAGCTGGTTGATGTATACAAATGAGTTGCTTATCATACAGAGAACCTAGCTAGTGGTTCTTAACCTTTAGTGTTTATCATTTAGGAGAGCCTGTTAAGAATTATCTTCTGGGGCCCCAACCTTGAGATTTGGATTCAGCAACTCTGGGATGCGACTCATAACCCTGCAATTTTAACAAGTGCTCCTGGTCTACTTGCACAGGTGATCCAAAACCACACTTCCATACTGAGTTAGGCAAATCTTCTTGTGTCATTTTGTTTTTAAGCATGTCCATGTCACTGGAATTTTAAAAATTGGTCTGAAATTCCCCTTAAGACATGCTTGAACTAATTTCTGGCACCAATTATGGACCTGTTCTGGGGAGTTCAAGTCTGGGACACACTATTAGGGAAATAATTGTCAGAGAAAAGAACAAGACTCTATATGAAAAACAAACAAACAAACAAACAAACAAAAACAA
>NW_007731684.1:28511-31869 GCF_000696425.1 Galeopterus variegatus
AAACAAACAAACAAACAAACAAACAAAAACAATGAGGAATCTTGATTAACATAGAGTAACTAGGCAGGCTAGGAGATTGAAGGAGAAAGCAGACACACACCTTCTCCCATGGAGTGACATATGTGTTCAGTGAGTACTGGTTAAAAGAATAACAAACACATAGACACAGAAACATTAAGAAAAGACACAGATTCCCCAGAATTCTCAACCTCCTCTTAAATTCATGTCCTCGTTTAATAAACATGAAGTCACATATTTTCCTTTAATGCTATTTTGAAGTGTCAACATGAATTAAATATGGCGACTGAAAATAAAGCAATAGACAAAGTGCTTGTGTGTCCCGTGACCCAGCCATCATGAAAGACAGGGAGGAAGAGGAGCGGACAGGCGGTGTGGTCGGCAGGAGAGAACCACCAAGATCTCCTGACGGGCCGGAAGTCGGAGTGCAGGGCCGCGCCCGCTTCTGGCGTCACTTCCCGCGCGACTCCCAGCGCAGACCATGGCGGCGCAGAGTGGTGTCCGTTGGCTGACCCGGGTGAGGCCCGGGGACACGCCGCGCGAGAGGCGGAATGGGGAGCGGAGGGTTTGTCACAGGGTTTTGTGAAGAGGGCAAGGTCGCTGCAGTGTTCGGGGACTCGGGGTCCCATATCTGACCTCACAGGCCCGTGTGTCCGCCGCAGGCGCTGCTCGCCGCCCCGAACTCTGGGGCATGGAGAGGTCTGGGTACCTCGGCCGGAGCTCATGCCGCCTCGCGCAGCCAGGTACGTACGAGTCCGCCTCCGGTCTCGCCCATGTCCCCTTCTTGAATATCCGCCGGCTTTCCCCCTACCCCTCCCGAACCTCGCACCTTCCCCTCCCCGCAGGATCCCTGCTCCCTCCCCAGCTCTAGCTTTGCTGGCCCCACCCGCAGGCAGAGGACATGAGGGTGGAGGGTGCCTTTCCTGTGACCATGCTGCCGGGTGACGGTGTGGGGCCTGAGCTGATGCATGCTGTCAAGGAGGTGTTCAAGGTGAGTGGCCTGGAGGATCACACAGTAGGGACGATGGGGTGGGTTGGAAAGGACTTACTGACCTTGACCCTATGATGTTTTGGGACCTGTCTCTGAAGGCTGCCGCTGTCCCTGTGGAGTTCAAGGAGCACCACCTGAGCGAGGTGCAGAATATGGCATCTGAGGAGAAGCTGGAGCAGGTGCTGAGTTCCATGAAAGAAAACAAGGTGGCCATCATTGGTATGTGTGCCACCTTGCCACCCTATCCATATGTCATTTAAAAACCAAATGAAAACAAAAATATTCATTAAACCATTCTCCCCACATACAAATATATTAACTCTCAAGCGCTCCCACTACTGATACTTGGGCATTTTCCCTCCCTGTTGGGAACTCAGGAATTGAGCTATCATGTCAGCTGTCTTTGCAGGAAGGCTCCAAGGGTTTGGAGTCTGTCCTGAGGCTCCATCACCCTTCATCAAGTCTTGTTAATTGTGTTTCTAAGATGATACTTCTAGCTGCCCTTTTTCTTCTGTCGTCACTTCTGCTACCCTACTTTAATCTCTTCATTAGATTTTTTGGCTTCTGGTTTTGCTCCTACGGTTCATCTTCGATATCTCTTCTCTTGGAAAGACCAGCCTGACATTGCCAGGCCCAACCTTGGCATAGGAAAGTAAATTATTTATAAGCTGTCCCTCAGCTTTTCTGCTTTGGTTTCCACAACACTTATTCTTTGCTTTGGTCACACTAGATTGTGTGTTAGTTTCCACATACAAGGGTACTTCTAAAAGTTTGTGGGAAATTGAATTAAAAGACACAGACGAGTCTTTTCATGAACTTTTTGAAGACTTCCTCATATATGTACTGTCTTGACTTATGCTATTCCCTCTGCCCAGAATGCTCCTTTGATACTACCTGTCAGAATCCTCATTCACTCACTATATTCATTTCCTACAACTGCCATAACACGCTACCACAAACCTGGTGGCTTAAAATAATGGAAACATATTCTCTCACAGTTCTGGAGGCCAGAAGTCAGAAATTAAGGTGTTGGCAGTGTCACACTCCCTCTGAAAGCTTAGAGGAGAACCCTTTTTTGCCTCTTCCAGCTCCTGGTATTCCTTGACTTGTACGCGCATCACTCCAATCTCTGCCTCTGGCTTCATACGGCGTTCTCCCCTCTTTGTCTTCATGTCTCTTCTCTGTAAAGATTTATCTCTGGGTTTAGAGCCCACCCTAATCCAGGGCAATTTCATCTCAGGATCCTCAACTACATCTGCAAAGTCCCTTTTCCCAAATAAGGTCACATTTACAGGTTCTGTGGGTTAGGGCATGGACAGTCATTTTTGGGGACCACTACTCAACCCACTACACTCACTTAACATAAGGTCTGATGGAGATGCCAGCTCTTCTGTGACACTTCTTAGTATTACCAGAGGGGATTTCTTCTCTGTGTTCCTATGCACATTGTAAATACCTTTCCCATGGTCTTTATCCTGTCTTTCATATTGTCTGTCTTCCCCGTGCATTGTTTGCAACTCAAGAGCAGGAGTTGTGTGGTTTTTGGTTGATGTGCCTATTACCTGACATACAGTCCATATTCAGTAAATGTTGGTGGAAAAATGGTCAGATAAGTAGACCCAGAAACATCAAGAAAGGTCACAGATCCCCTAGCATTGTTTCTCAACCTGTTATTAAACCCAGGCTCTTCTTTGATGAACATGAAAAAAATCTGGCCTCCTTTTAGGTTATTTTGAAGTTTTTTTTTTTTTTTTTTTTTTAAAAGATGACCGGTAAGGGGATCTTAACCCTTGACTTGGTGTTGTCAGCACCACGCTCACCCAGATAGCCAACCGGCCATCCCTATGTGGGATCCGAACCCTTGGCCTTGGTGTTATCAGCACCGCACTCTCCCGAGTGAGCCACAGGGCCGGCCCATGAAGTTTTAATATAAATTAAATAGGCGACTAGAAATAAAGTAGAAGACAAAATGTTTCTGATTTTAACTGTATTATTCTCCTTTGCCTCTTGCCCCCAGAGGCTATTAAAAGTCATTGATTAGGGCCGGCCCTGTGGCGCACTCGGTAGAGTGCGGCGCTGGGGAGTGCGGTGGCTCTCCCGCCAAGGGTTCGGATCCCATATAGAGACCGGTCCGCTCACTGGTTGAGCGCGGTGCGGGCATGACACTGAGGGTTGCGATCCCGTTGCCGGTCGTGGTACGGGCGCGACACCGAGGGTTGCGATCCCATTACCGGTCATGAAAAAAGACAAAAAGGAAAAAAAAAATTTAATTAGTTATTTATATATTTTGGGGGGCAGCTGGCCAGTGCAGGGATCTGAACCCTTCACCTTTATGTTTTCAGCACTGCG
>NW_007731684.1:32753-48709 GCF_000696425.1 Galeopterus variegatus
GTTCTCTCCCTTTCCCCCTGCGGCGGCAGGTGGAAGTGAAGTGGATTGGGGAGGGGGGGGCTTTGTGGGGCCCGGGGTGGAGTGCGGCGCTGGGGAGTGCGGTGGCTCTCCCGCCAAGGGTTCGGATCCCATATAGAGACCGGTCCGCTCACTGGTTGAGCGCGGTGCGGGCATGACACTGAGGGTTGCGATCCCGTTGCCGGTCGTGGTACGGGCGCGACACCGAGGGTTGCGATCCCGTTACTGGTCACGAAAAAAAAAAAAAAGTCATTGATTAGGAGTGAGAGATGGAGGGTTGCATTATGTCCCTGAGGGGATTGGACACTGTTCTGGGCTCCCTGGGGTTGGCCTGTGTCTGACACTCCTCCCCACTCTTTGTTTACACAGGAAAGATCCACACCCCAATGGAGTATAAGGGGGAACTCGCTTCCTACGATATGCGGCTGAGGTAGGTGCGGGGTGAGGGATAGAGCGGTACTGGGGCACCAGGTGTAGAGCTGATGGCTCTGCCCACCCTCAGGCGTAAGCTGGACTTATTTGCGAACGTAGTCCATGTGAAGTCACTTCCTGGGTACATGACTCGGCACAACAATCTGGACCTGGTGATTATTCGCGAGCAGACTGAAGGGGAGTACAGCTCTCTGGAACATGAGGTGAGGCCACAGAAGCTGGGGAGGGCAGGGATGGAGGTAGGAGAGAGGCGGAGCTGCTCCTTCCCAGTGTCATCCATCTTCTCTCTTCTTACGCAGAGTGTGAGGGGTGTGATTGAGTGCTTGAAGATTGTCACTCGAGCCAAGTCTCAGCGGATTGCAAAGTTCGCCTTTGACTACGCCACCAAGAAGGGGCGGAATAAGGTCACTGCTGTCCACAAGGCCAACATCATGTGAGGGACATGGCTTTGTGCAGGATGGGTTTCTGGGAAGGGAGCCTCCTGTTCTCTCTTGGCTGATTCTGTTTTCTTTGGCCCATGGACAGGAAACTTGGGGATGGATTGTTCCTGCAGTGCTGTGAGGAGGTTGCTGAGCTATACCCCAAAATCAAGTTTGAGACAATGATCATAGACAACTGCTGCATGCAGGTGAGGCCCTCCTCATGCCTCCACCCTCATGGTGCTGAGGGAGGGTGGGGAGTGGGATTCAGTTCTCTTCTTCATGCCCGCATCTCACCCCATAGCTGGTGCAGAATCCTTACCAGTTTGATGTACTTGTGATGCCCAATCTCTATGGGAATATTATTGATAATCTGGCTGCTGGCCTGGTTGGGGGAGCTGGTGTGGTCCCCGGTGAGAGCTACAGTGCAGAGTACGCAGTCTTTGAGATGGTGAGTGAGGTCACTTCCTCCCTCAGCCCTGTCTATGTGCCTTTCATCTGACCTCACTCAGGTCCACCTGTTCTCCCTTGCCATCCCAATGTCCCTGCCTCCTAAGTGACCCCAGCCTGCCATCCTTCTCCCACAATGTCCTTTCCTGACCTCAGCCTCTGCATATTTCCTGCAGTGACTGGCCTGCCCCTCTCTCCACAGGGTGCCCGGCACCCATTTGCCCAGGCAGTTGGCAGGAATATAGCCAACCCCACGGCCATGCTGCTGTCAGCTTCCAACATGCTCCGGCATCTCAAGTAGGTTGTGGGAGGCTGGGGGTGGAGGCTGGGTGTTGTAAGGGGGAGCCAGGTGGGGAGACCAGGGGAAGGTGTTTGGGGAATCTCAGTTTCTTTCTGTCCACATTGACAGTCTTGAGTATCACTCCAACATGATTGCAGATGCAGTCAAGAAGGTGATCAAAGTTGGCAAGGTGAGTTTAGAAAGGCTATGGGGCTCAGGGCCTCGGCACTACTCTCTGGGGAACCTGAATGGGGCCTCCTTTCCCCTCAGGTCCCTAGAACATCTGCTGTCTGATCTTGCTCCGTCCCTCTCAAGGCTGCTCTTTGGGTCCCTTCTCTTGGCTGTTTCATCCTCTTGATCTCCTTTGCCTCCTTTAGTTCCCATCTGCTATTCCGTCTTTCCTGCTCCTTCTACTGCCCTTTTCATGGGCGTCTGAATTCAGAACGTGCAGCTCTCTGGGGTAGAGCAGCAGAGGGAGATAGGCAGGATGCTTCACCTTCACACCTCGGGGGCCCATCCTCATCTCCCTTTCCCTGCTGTCTTCTGTCCAAGGCAACCTGTCGTCTCCGGTCTGCATTTTCCCATCTCACTTCATGCTCAGCCTCCCATTCTGCGCTGGCAGCAGTGCAGCTTTAATAGTGGTTCAGGAGAGAGGGATGGGCAGGTTCATGGCTCCCAAACCTGGCCACCTCCTTCTTCCTGTCACTGCTGCATTGCATCTTCTGTTACCCCTTGGATTCCGTTTCTTTGATCCCACTGCCCTACCCTGCTTCATGGGCTCTCTTCTCTTCCTCCCCACGGCTATTGCCGGTGGTGGCTGTAGGTGCGGACTCGAGACATGGGCGGCTACAGCACCACAACCGACTTCATCAAGTCTGTCATCGGCCACCTGCACCCCCATGGGGGCTAAAGCCCTTTATTCCTTCCAACCTCACAAGGACCATACTCCCTATACATCCCTTCAGTACAGTGGACCAGGGAAGACAACATGAACCTCTAGACAGTGGACCATAACCTCCTTTCTGGGCAGGGCCTAGGTTGTCCTGGGGCTGGCTTCCTGAGGGAACTGTTGGGTGGTGGTGTTGTTAGGGATGGGGCCCTGGCCCCACGGATGATGATAGTTCTCCCCCACAGGTTCGAACCTCTGACATGGGTGGCTATGCCACTTGCCACGACTTCACTGAGGCTGTCATGGCTGCCCTGTCCCACCCATAGGTCCTGCCCACACCCAAGTACGGTGTTCAATAAAACATGTGGATCAACTTTTGTCAATTTGTTTTTATTGGAGTACAGAACATGGGCTGGGAAATGTTAACTGGAGGTATGTCTCCCCCCAGGCAATGTCCATTCTAATCTTCCTGGGATGGTTTTTGAAGTTTTTTCTTTTTCTTGGAGCCGCTCTTGCTGCCAGCAGCCTCTTCAGGTCCACTGCTGATGGGGTCCTCCTTGGAAGAGAATTTCCTCTTTTTCTTGGGGACACTCCTGTTGCCTGCCTCTTCGGGATCACTGACTGTTTCCTCCTTGGGTGAGGGTTTCTTTCTCTTGGGAACATTTGTGCTGCCAGCTCTCTCTTCAAGGTCACTACTAACCAGCTCCTCCTTGGAAAAAGGTTTCTTTTTCTTGGGTTTGGAGAAAGAGATAGGTGTGTCCTCCATTCCATTCTCCTGAGGAGCCTCCTGGGGCTTTTGCTTTTTCTTCTTTTTGGGATTTTCACACGTCTCCTAAAGGGGAAAGTGGTCATGAAAACTGTTAGCTATGGTATGCACACGCATGCGTACACACCCCCATTAAAAATTTCAGCAGTTAAGTAGTCAAAGCAGAAAGACTGGTGAAGTTGTTAAAATTGCCTAATGTTCTGGGATGTTTTTATAATTATGTAGGCTTAACTTTGGAAATCCACCCCAAACTACTCCCAATTAGAAGTTGGGGAGAACAGATAATGAGATTATCTCTGCCCATTAAATAAACTATAGGAAAATGCACCACGTTGGTCACAACAGCCATCATGCCAAATTGCAGAAGGGACCCTGACACACTGTTTAACAAACTGGATACTTAATGAAAATTCCAGGGAGAATGAGTTTAGCCTAGTACATTGGAGACATTCCTGTCCCATCCCCACTGTGAAACACCACCTCCGGACATACATCTGAGAACAAACAGAGCAGGAATTTACTCTACTCCCAGTTGCAGACTCCTGGGAGGCAGCCGAGGACAGAACACACTTGCCCAGGGAATGGCTGTGTGCTACAACCAGCTCTCTGGGCTCCTGAGCAAGTTCTCTCAGCAGCTATATCCTTCCTATAGAATCAAGAGGTAGTTTTAGATGTTTCAGTCCCAAAGCCTGGACCCAGGACCGTGGTTTTGACACAATGTCCTTTGTTCTGCTGTTGGAAAACCCTGCAGCCTAGGACCTTCACTGAGCGCTGCCCTGGCCACAGACCTCACACTCCTCTGGAGTACTGCTGCTGTTTTCCGAAGACATGAGGGCAAGTGCAGCCAGCCGTTTCTTTTCTTTCTTTAAGCGTTTCTTCTCCTGTTTCTCCAGCTTCCTGGTGATCTCTGCAGCTGCTTCCTCTGCCTGGTCAAAGAGAAGTGCTGAAAAGGCTTTAAGACTTCTGGCCCTCCAAAGCCTGCTTCCTGGCTTTACTGGATCAGGCTCATTAAATCAGTTTTTTTGCCTCCACTCTACAAGGTCAGGCTAAGACAGTTCATCACCTCCAACAGCCAGCTCTGGTTCATTCTCCCCCACCCAGCAAAGCCCAAACTGACCTGAACCATTGCTTCCTTCATGACATCCAGATTCTTCCGGGGAATCTCTCCAGTCTCATAGAAGGACAGCCGCTCTTCAACTTGCTCTCGGAGCTTCTCCCCAAATACACTTGTGGGCACCTCTGGATGTGTGCAGGTAAACGAAGCCTATCAGCCCCCAAAGGCACAAACTATCCCCCACCCCGGTATTCCCTCTACCCTCAGCTTCACTCAGACCCAAAGTATCAACACTCACTAGGTGAACTGCTGTTGACGAAAAATATTGCCATCATTGTTGAAGCTAAGGTAACTGGACTCCCCTTCTGCCCAGCTCCTCTTCCCCACAACTGCCAACCCTGCACCCATACCAGAAAAGCAATCGATTCGTGAGGCAATGCTGCATTTGTTTGCCAGGTATCGTGAGATGCGGCCTTTGTTCTTGGCAGCTGCTCGGCCAATGAAGGTGGAGTGGAATATGAGTCCATATTTTGGTGTGTTACCCCTTGTCTTCAGGGCTCTGGGAGAATATTCAGTGGAGAGTTAATATCACTCCTCCCTTCCCATCCCTGCTTTCCCACGTTTCCAGGTGAGCCTCAGGCCTGACTGGATCTCTACTCCAATGCATGCCAACCCACAGCTCCCAGAGACAGAAGGAAGGCATCTGATGCCGCTGACCTGGAAGCTTGCTCCCTTTGCTGGACCCTGGGAATCACTCAGACACCAGGACTGGCCATCACCCCCATAGCAGAGGCCTGCATAGGTCAGGGAGCCCTGGTCAGCCATCACTGTGATCCCCAAACAAGGAGTGGGCACCAGAAGTGGCACCTGAGTGCCCTCACTGGTACCTGAACAGGGCCTTTTCGGCCCCAAGGATCTGCACTGTGGATGCTGGATACTTGGCCAGGTTGGTGAGGCTGCCAGCATGAGCAATGAGACGAGCACCTACCTGGGGAAAGATTCAATGATTAAGTAAGAGAAGCTGGAGGTGCCAGCCTACCAGCTGCAAAATCCTGCTCTCCTCCCCACCAAACTGGGGAGGATATGGTGGGCCAGGAAGTGCAGCAGTGCAGACATACATGGTTACGTTCCTTATTCACCCCATTTTGTGTGTTCCCCATGACGCACCGCTTCCCCAATCAGGGCTGACAGGCTGGGGGCTACTTGGCTCATCTTGGAGCGCAGGTAAGTGTGTAGGCTCTGGCGGTACTCTGACAAAGACACCACACGACTGGAAAAGCTCTCGATGTTTATCAAGTCGATGGCAGATATGTCCATGCCTAGGGAACACCAAGTGTGAATGCAGGAGCCAGAGATTCAGAGCACCACATCTTATGCCAGCAACCAAGCTCCGCACTGACCCATGGAGGACCGTGAGGCATCCAGGATAGCCTTAGCCTTGGCCCCATCCATTGTCAGCTCCTCCAGCTTCTCCAACTTTTCCTCATTCAGCTCCCTTCGGTTTCCAATGAACTGGGCGAGGCGGCAGTAGGTGGCATTGTCGTTGATAATCTTCACCAGCTCCGGGAAGTGATACCCATACCACTCCCTGCAAAGAGCCACAACCACTCACTCCCTGGCCCAGCTGCCATGTCTCAACAAAGCTTTGTCCTCAGCCCTCTCCACACCTACTCTTTAAAGCCTGAAGAAATGAGAACAAGTCAGATTCAAATCCCCCTCAACACTATGTCCCCCCATTCACAATTCAGACCAAGCACAGGGCCTGGGCTGAGGTGTACATGGGGTTAAGTTTACTCTGCCTCCTCTTTCTATACAGTCAGTGTAATAACACAGCCTGTGGTAAGCACCAGGAGGTGAGGTGAGCTCCAGGTCCAGCCCCACCCCCATGGCTCTACCCACAAGAATTTTAAGTCCTGATCTCAGGATTCAAAATTAGCTTAACTACAGAATGAAGACTCCATTGTCGGGGTGCCCCTGCATCTTACCTGACACGCATAGAGAAAGTATTGATGTCTTTATCCAGCTGGTCCAGGAGGCTAATGGACTGGATGATCATATTGTCCACCCGGTTCACATTAAACTTAACTTTGGCACGAGAATAGCTGTGTCCCAGCCCCAGTTGGGCTTTACAAGCTGACACATCGGTCAGACCTTTCACCAGGTTATGGAAGTGCAGACGAACTCCTAAAAGGAAGGCAATACTGTGAGCAAGAAAGGGCTCTGAGCTAGCTCCCACACCCACAGGCACCAGACAGCCAAATCTTCCCAGAAGCAGCCTCAAGCATTCTAGTAAGTTTCCAGAACCCCGTCAAAGATGTCAAGAATGACAGCAGTAAAACAGATGATGGTCTCACCTCGCATTATCTCTGCTATCACACCTCCAGTCTGGCAGTTGTAACCTAACTCCTCTTGAATAGCAGCACCAATCTTGGGGTCCCCAACTCCCAAGAGTACCTTCTTCTTTTTGGACGGCAGGTGGGTCTCCAAGAGCAGGCGGAGGTCCTCATGAACAATACCTCAGAGCAAAGAACATAGTTCCCACTAAAATGCTGTAGGATGCTTAAATTGTAAGAGGATCCCATCCCCTCGGATGATTACACTTCTCCTGCAGAGCATGCTGGGATGGCATGCCGAGACCCCTCCCCTTCAGGCTTTGCTCAGAGACACGAAGACATCAGTGACTGCACTCAGTGGATTGACAGATTCGCAAGTCATCACTGCAAAGCCTGGCTCGACCACAAGAAGAACTGGACTCAAGTCCAATAGCACAAGCATCAACAACATAACTGAAAACCTGTAACATGCCCTCGAGTATTTAGTACTCGATTTACCTTCTGAGACCAAACCCTCTTTTCTTGGCCTATATTATAAAAATTACCCTTGCCAATCAATTGAAAGATACGACAGAGAACCAGACATTTGTTCGGGCAAACTAGGGCACAGGTGGGCATGTAAATGAGCTGCTCACCACCCTCCCCATCCCATTTCATTGAAGAATCACTTATCACTACAATACCCACAATTAAGTAAAATCTACATCCTGAATCGTGTGCTTTTAATTGCGGTAACATTGAGCCTACCATACTTCCCAGACCTTGAGCTCGTATAGTCTCAAATACCGCTCAGCACACATCAGTTTTAGAACTGGCCAAAGAAAGGCAAATACCATTACAAGCCCCGTAAGAGGATAACGGCAGGAACCCCATTTCGCTCAACTCCCTTAAATACTTGGCGGTGGCCGGACTCACCTTCGGACACTGCATTGGCATTTTCCAAGGCAACCTGGGATGATGCAAAGGGACAAAAGGCCACGAGACGAACGATGTTGTGGAACTTGCCCAGGTTGAGCACACACTCCTCCACCTGGGGGGAGAAAGAGAACGCGTGGTTTCCTTTCATGGCCCTTGCTCTGTGGCCCAGTCAAGCAGCGGTTCTCAGCCCTGGACCATTTTAAGATATACCGATGCCTAGGCCCCACAGTCCGGGTTCTGCTTTAGTCGGTAAAGGGCAGAGTCCGGGAAGCTTATTCTTAACTGTTCCTAGAGCAGTTCTACCCGTGAGTCAAGGTAAGGACCCCCTGCTTCATTCAGAGCTTTTCAGGCCCAGCTCCCCACACCGGCGCGGCCGGCCACGTGGGCGCGCGCGGTGCATGCTGGGGCCCGCGCAGCCGGAGAAGCGGCGCGTCCGCGCGAGCCCACCGAGCCACCCACCTGTGGCAGCAGCAGACTGATCTCCTCCACCTCTTTCAGCGCCAGCAGCGCGTAGCCGACCGCGTGCTCGAACAGCACGTGCAGCAGCACCTGGAACGGGATCCCGGGCGCGAGCGTCAGCGCGGCCCCCGCGTTCGCCTGGCCCTGCTCCCAGGGCAGGTCTCGGCCCGGGCTCGGGCCCGAACCCAGGCCCTAACCACGGCATTCGCCTCGCCCGCGACCCGCAACCACTCCTCACCATGGCGCCTGCTCCTGGCCCGCCTCGCAATGCGGCTAGCGGGCTCCAGCGCGCGGAACCAGGCTCCCAAGGCCACGCCCCCAGGCTTGCCAATCAGAGGCCGGGGACGGCACCATTTCCGGGACCTCGGAGGGGTCCGCCGCGGTGGTATCGTCCAGAGGGGTGCTGGGAGTGGCGCCGAGCGCAAGCGCGCAGGCTTTTTCCGGCCTCTGCACGGAACTCCGCGGGTTTGTGTCGTTGCTGGGGACGCGCGGTACCTGGCCGCTCCTGCAGGCCGCAAACCCGCATGGAGAGGGGCTTTTCAGGATAATACTTCGATCCCTCATGTTTTCATCGTTTAAGTTGCGGGCAGCACAGCTCGGTGAAGTCGGGGCGGGAGGCTCCACGTGGGGCGCGGCGACTACCTCCCTCCCCCCACACCGTTGCCGAGCCGGCTTCCCGCAGCGCCGGTGACTCCGGACCCCAGAGCCCTCCCTGCTCCCCACGCCCCCAGGACCCCTCGATCCCCACCTCCTGCCCGAGGACGACCCTCCCTGCCGCGGCCGCGCTCCCTTTCCTCCTGCCAGGGACTGGAGCGGGCCTGGGGCGCTCTGGCGCAGACCCTGCGGGAAACGTGGCTCCTGGCGGCTAAGTGCTTCAAGATTTTATTTTATTTATCTTTTAAAAACTGTCGGTGCCAGGCAATAACCTAGAAAAGAAAGACGATACCACGTCTTCCTAGGCCGGTTTCTTGTTCCCCTGCTTCACGGGATCCAGCTCCTTTCACGGGGCCACATGTTGCTCTCCCGCTTGAATGGCCCTAAGTTCTTAACACGGAGTTGGCAGCAAGTGAATGGCAGCTGTTTCCCTGTCCTCCAGGGCGGCTTTGGGGCACTCAAGTGACTATTTTGAAACTGCTTTTGCTTAATAATCATTATTAGAGTTGTAAATCCAAAACCTGGTTATCCTCAAAGAGTATGTGGCCTGGTATTAGTCATTCTAAGGGAAGTTTTATAACTTGAATTCTGGTAACTAGAAACTGCATTTGTAAATTTATTTTAATTACTTAAGCGATTCAGTTACTTGAAAAAATCCAAGTACTTAGTTCACTTTTTTTCTTAGTTCACTCTTATAAATCTAATGTATTAAACCTACAAATAGGGTTGGTAAATCTTAAAATCTGATAATCTCAATATTGCTTACAGACGTAGTTAAATTCAATTACACATACCGACTTACAATCATTTGATTGATTCCAAATCATTTACTCCATTTCACATTTTAAAATGGAATTGCAAAATTAATCTATTATATACTTTATATGTTAAATTCACTTAGACATTATAAATGCTTAAAATACCAAATTAAACAGATAATTCCAAAATGTATTGGAAAGTATAATGCTATGACTTGGATTTACTTTATTATTTCTATACTTAATCCTAAATCTTCCTGGGGTTACCACACCTGTGTCATACCTGGCCTATCGTAGATGTTTAATAAATGTTTGTTAAAGGGATGAATGAATCCTTAACTTTTTTTTTTTAAGGGGAGAGCGTGAAGGCATTTCCCTGCTACCACAAATTATGCAGTGGGAGTTTTCCATGTTTGGGTAAATTGCAGGAGCCAGCACATCCGGAGAGCAAAGGTGAACTCTTAACTTTATTATGCAGAAGAAACGGAAGCTCAGGAAGGTTGAGTGATTAAAAGCACGCTGTAAATATTGGCAGAGCTGGGTTTGAACCGAGTTTTGCTGACTTTGTTTCATATTTACTGCACTTAACAAATCACTCCTAAATCTAGCGTGTTAAAACCACAATGTATTATTTTTCACAGTAGGGGTAGACGGCACAGGTGGTGGTTCTGCTGGTCTTGTTTGGGGTCTCAATTGCGGCAGGGGCTAGAACACAGAAAGGGACTTCACCCACGTATGTACTATCTTGGCAGGGATGGCTAGAAGGCTGGACCTCTGTCCCACTCCATGTAATCTCAAGGCCTCTCTCTTCTGCTCTCTCTAGCAGGGTGGGTGAGCTTATAAAGCAAACCAAGGCTCCTGAGAATGTAAAAGGCTGAGGCCTGAGTGACACAGAATCACTTTTGCTATATTCTATTGGCTGAAACAAGTCATGGACCCAGCCTGGTTCAATGTGGGACACAGGACCTGATACCAGTAGGCATGGATCATCAGTGGCCATTTTTGGAAACCAGGTACCACAGATGATCCTGGGATACGAAGGCCCATAATCTTTCCATTACTTCATGCCACTCTGAGCACCCACAAATAGAATGCAATTGGATATTCTGCCTTAGAAAGATCATTCTGGCAGTAGAGAGAAAGGTGGCTCGGAGAATGGGAAACCAAAGGTTTTGTAAAAGTCCACTTTGGTGGTGAAGACCTCAACCTAGGTAGGAGCAGTGAACCTAGCGAACAGTCCACGGGGAAGGAAGAGATGGTCACACGCTGCAGAGATGTCCACTGGGGTCAGGATTACAAGCATCAAGAAGATATTTTAGTGAAGGGATAGAGGTAAGGAAACCAAAGGAATTTTATTTTAGTATTTACACCATATCCCCATCTAATCACAAGCATTTGTGTCTCACTAGTTGAAGTGCACTTTTCTGCAGCCATCTCTTTAAGTCAGCAAACTACTTCATTACAGCTCCTTTGTAACCAGAGGACTCGAATCTATCCGAAGTATGACTGTAGTTATCTTTTGGCTCATTGAGTAACTCAGATTTTTTATATCCTGATCTGATAGACAGAAATGTGTATGTCTATGTAGTGTACATATATGTGTATATATATGAAAAAAATATTTCTGTGTGTACATATGTATTTCTATGTGTATATATACATCTCTGTATTATATACACAGTTATGCACTGCATAACAACCACCTGTGCCCTGTCAACCCTTACTGTGAGAAATGATATATTGTGGTTTTAAGCCACTAAGTGCAGAGGTGGTTTGTTAAGCAGTGGTAAATATGAATTAAAGTCAGCAAACCTGGGTTCAAACCCAGCTCTGCCAATACTTATGTGTGATCTTATTATTTAAAAAATTCTTTTTGTGGCTGGCAAGTATGGGGATCCAAACCCTTGACCTTGGTTTTACAACACCACACTCAAATTAAAGTCAGCAAACCTGGGTTCAAACCCAGCTCTGCCAATACTTATGTGTGATCTTATTATTTAAAAAATTTTTTTTGTGGCTGGCAAGTATGGGGATCCAAACCCTTGACCTTGGTTTTACAACACCACACTCTAACCAACTGAGCTAACTGGCCAGTCTACAGTGTGATCTTAATCATCCAACATTCCAGAGCTTTCGTTTCTTCTGCAGAATGATTGAGGATTCATTCACCCCTCCCTTCAACAAACATTTATTGAACATCTACTATAGGCCAGGTGTGACGTAGGTGTGGTGCCTGGTACATAGTGTGAACTCAAAAAATGTGTGGTCTTTCATCTTGCTCTTTTGTACCTTTAGCAATAAATATCACAGCATTTCATATGACCTGTTCTCAGCTGGGTCCCAGTTCTCCCATCACCTCCTATAGAATCTACTAACACCTCATTTTTTTATACACTCACTTACCCCGACTCATTTCTATCACTTTTGCTGTTAACTTACACATGTAGACACATCATCTCTAAACACAATTTAGTTTCACATGGTAAAAGTTTCCTATTCCATTTGTAACTTCCAATGGCAGTACAGTCACCCTGATTAAATGTTGGAACCTGGAAAATACATTGAATGTGTAAACTCACCATTCATTGGTATCTCAGTTGTTCCCGGTTTAAACAGTCTTGTTAAGGGAGAGTCCTCTTGGCTTATTTCAAATTGGCGATGGGGTTATGAGAAGACTCTCACTGCCTACTTGCAGGGAAAAGGGGCTGGTGTTTCAGGTCTTTGTGCTTAGGCTTTGGTGCTGTGTCCTGGGAGCCATTAATCCCTACTGTAAAGTGGCTGCTTTGGGCTGGCCCCTGGGCCTGTGCACTCTGTCCTGTGAGATGTGCTGATTCCAGCCAGGCGCTCAGAATCTCTGGGCTCAGGGTCTCCTTACTACAGACCTCTACTGGTTCCATGCCATTTGGCATCCATGTACCTCTACTGGTTCCATGCCATTTGGCATCCATGTATTTGTCATTGATGCATGTATGGTCTTGGGGATCATCTGCCTGCCACAAAATGAGGACCAGACTCATTACCAGAGAGACTTTACCCTAGCACTTCCCTCATGAATGCTGTGTTATATTGACCATCACATTGGGTTGAGTGTGGGACCTTTAGAGCAGGGGTCTTCAAACTATGAAGCACGGGCCAGATCTGGCCAGTGGCTTGTTTTGGTAGGGCCCAAGAGCAAAGAATGATTTTTACTTTTTTAAAAGATTGTGGGCTGGCTGGTTAGCTCAGTTGGTTAGAGCATGGTGTTATAACACGAAGGACAAGGATTTGGATCCCCATACTTGCCAGCCAAAAAATAAAATAAATAAAAGTAAACATTTTTTTTTTTAAAGAATATGAGACAGAGATTATGTGGCTCACTAAATCCAAAATATTTCTGATACTTTATAGAAAAAGATTGCCAGACGGTGTTTTCGAGGCACGCAGCTTCATCTGTACCATGGTCAGGGGAGCAGGGCAGAGATGGACAGATGTGTGGTACTTGTGGAAGTGAAAACTTTTTTGAAACTGAAAAGAAATGCAAATGACTCATTAGTAAATTATGCACAGCTGAAGAGAGTTAGTGAACTGGAAGATATAGCTAAATAATTTATCCAGAATGTAAGAGACAGATAAGGAGGTGAAAGAGAAATTAGGAGACATAGAATGTGGAATGAAAGTATCCAACATCTGTTCTGACTGGAGCCCCAGCAGGTGGGAAGGAAAAAGAGGAGGAACAATATTTTAAGAGATAATGATGCAGTTTCCCCAGAACTGATGAAAAGCATGGATCCAAAGGTACAGGAATGTGTCCCAAGCAGGATAAATAAAAAGAAGTTCGCACTTGTACCCATTATAATGAAACAGAAAACCACCTAAACCAAAGAGAGCATCTTGAAAGCATATTTTACATTATGATTCAAATTTACTAATTGTCATAAAATCATTCAGGTTCCCTATCTATCTTCTGGGACCAATTTTTGTTAATTGGGAATTTGTTCATTTCATCTATGCTTTCACATTTTTTGGCATAGATTTGAATTGGAAAAGTTTTTATCTTTTCTGCAGCATCTGTAGTTATGATCTCTTTTTAAAAAATTCCTAATGTTTACTTTTGCCATCTTTTTTATTTTGTCAGTCTTGTCAGAAAAATGTCATTCTCACCCACATTTTTAAATAACGAAATTTTGATTTTGTTGATCCTCTCTATTATATGTTTTTCTTTTTAATTAATTTCTGCTCTTCCTTCTACTTTTTGGGATTTATTTTGCTGTTCTCTAACTTTTCTTTTTTTTTTTTTAGGAACTCATTGGTACGGGGATCTGAGCCCTTGACCTTGGTGTTATAACACTGAGCTCTAACCAACTGAGCTAACCGGCCAGTCTGTTTAACTTCTTCTTCTTCTTTTAAAAATTTTTATTGAATCATGTTTTTATTGTAGGAACTCATTGGTACGGGGATCTGAGCCCTTGACCTTGGTGTTATAACACTGAGCTCTAACCAACTGAGCTAACTGGCCAGTCTGTTTAACTTCTTCTTCTTCTTTTAAAAATTTTTATTGAATCATGTTTTTATTGATTATACATATTTGGGGGTTCAACGTTGAGATATGTTGATCAAATCAATATTACTAGGATTTGTATGTTACAAATCATACTTATTCTTTATGCCCCTTGTCCAATCTCTCCCTATCCCCAACTTCCTCTGCCCTCCTCCCTCTAATCATCCTAGATTTCTTCTTTCCTTCTGAAAGAGTAATGGTTACTCTGTTGGTTTGTTGCCTAGATGACCTGTCCAATGCTGAGAAGTGTGTTCAGGTCCCCCAATATTATCGTAGAGGAGATGCTTCTTCTGTCACTCTGGAATGGGCTTTGTGGAGAGAGACATCCTCTTCTCTTCTTTGGTCTCTGCTGGTGACTCTCCTTGTGTCAATGCATTCCAGTGGCTGCAGAACGTTCGTGTGGTGGTTGTGGCGTCTAGCTGCTTTTGCGGCATCAGTGGTTATTTTGGTGGCTGTGGTGGGCCACACACATGGAGGTGATGTTTTTGGTATGCTCCTTACCTAGTTGCTCGTGGCTCCCAGCTCTAAGCCTCAGGACCCCGGGTGGGTCCCAAGGCGCTGGGTGGTGTGCCTTGGCCAGAACTACTTTTTGTCCTTTGCTTCTAAAATGGGGGAACTTCCTGTGAGGAGCAGCACTTGAACTCTGTGGTTTAGCTAAATTGCTGCTTTGCTGCCGCTTCCCTAGGGAAGGCTTTTTGTGCAGCTCGGGTTTTAATGGTTGACTTTATAAGTACTTCTGGCTCTCCAGAGACCTGGTGCAGCTGGGTTGTGTAGAAACTCTGATCTGGGCCTGAGTCTGTTCATCAAACTGTACCCATGCAATTCTGCATTCTCCACCAGTCTCCTCTGAGTGGCCCTGTGCTGACTGGGGGGCAGATCAGCTGTCCTTGCTGTGTCCCAGTGTTCCCTTGGTGGGCCCGTCTCCCCCACTGCCTGTGCTCCAAACACTTCCAGTGGGACGGGCCATGCTTCGATCCCTTGCGATGACTCACCGGCCTCTGAATGGCTCCTTTTTTTCAGTTATTGTGGCTCCTCGCTCCTATGTGGGTCCACGGGAACACTATTTGTGGTCTTGCTGCTCTAGGGGCCACCAAGGCCCTCTTCTATCCTGCCACCTTCAAGCAACTCCATCCAAAGGGCACAGCTGTGACTTTTGCCTGCTCCTGCTCTGTGCGCTTAGCAGCTCCAGCCTTAAATGCGGCACGAAATGGTTGGAGCGGTTTTTTCTTTTTCTCATTGTGACTTCTCCCACCTTCATGCACTCTGTAGGTCTCTCCTCCTCTTCCCCTGAGCTCTAGTGGTCCCAGCTTGGCTGTTGTTGCTTGGTGGGACGGGCCATGCTTCGATCCCTTGCGATGACTCACCGGCCTCTGAATGGCTCCTTTTTTTCAGTTGTTGTGGCTCCTCGCTCCTATGTGGGTCCACGGGAACACTATTTGTGGTCTTGCTGCTCTAGGGGCCACCAATGCCCTCTTCTATCCTGCCACCTTCAAGCAACTCCATCCAAAGGGCACAGCTGTGACTTTTGCCTGCTCCTGCTCTGTGCGCTTAGCAGCTTCAGCCTTAAATGCGGCACGAAATGGTTGGAGCGGTTTTTTCTTTTTCTCATCGTGGCTTCTCCCACCTTCATGCATTCTGTAGGTCTCTCCTCCTCTTCCCCTGAGCTCTAGTGGTCCCAGCTTGGCTGTTGTTGCTTTTTTATAGTTGTGAATTGGTTGATTTGTGGGAGAGAGTGACGCTGGGGACTGTGTATTGTGCCATCTTGGCCGGAAGCCCTGTTTAACTTTTTAATGTGGGTGTTTGGCTCATTAATTTAAACTTTTCTTCTTAAATGTGCATTTCCCTCTAACTCCGTATCCACTCATCTGATGATGGACATTAGAGCTGGTTCCAACTCTTAGCTATTGTAAATAGTGCTGCAATGAGTGTTGGAGAACAGGTATATACCTTCGACTTGATGATTTCCATTCCTCTGGGTATATTCCCAGC
>NW_007731684.1:49225-81747 GCF_000696425.1 Galeopterus variegatus
TTAAGAAGTTTTATTGTATCAGGGTGTATATTTAATTCTTTAATCCATTTTGAGTTGATTTCCACAAGTTGTTTTGAGAGGTGTTAGAGGTTGATGTTCTCCTGGCTTCCTGTTGTTGCTTTCTAAGCATTATTTTCTCCTTTTTGAAGAATGCTTGCCACTCATAGCTGCCTATTAGCATGGAAAAGACATTATTTACCCTTTGGATGAGGAGGTAAGGTGGAGTGAATCAAAACAATTTTGGTGTGCCACAAACTGGTGAGTTTCCTAACCTCAGATTAACTATCCTGATTGTATCATTGCAGCTTCTGTCAACTTCAGCTCAGTTCTTTAAGTGCTGGTGTGCCCCTGACAGCTGGCATCATTATATGTGCATTAGGCCCAAGGGACTTATTTTAATATGCAGGCACCTCACACGCATGAAGATTGGGGTGGTGGTAGGTGGTGGGAGGAATGAGCAGAGAAAGCAGCCCAAAGCTGCGTCTTTTCATCTTCTCAGAACCCAGCTAAGCAGTTTGATGCTGCTGGTCTTTTGTGGACCCTGAGAGCTAGAGGGCACCTTGGAGACTATGATCCAACATCCTTTTTTTTTTTCCCACAGATGAGGAATCAGCTATCAACCCCTGGTGTTCAAGAAGTCACAGAGATCTGGCCAGTTAGCTCAGTTAGTTACAGTGTGGTGCTGATAATACCAAGGTCCGGAGTTCGAGCCCTGTCACTGGCCAGCTGCAAAAAAAAAAAAAAAGTTACAGAATTAATCAGTTCTTTCATTCATCAAAGAAGTTGTTTTTGTGTGTCTGCTGCATGCCATAGATATCTCTAGGTGTTGGGAATACACACAGTAGTAAGCAAACCCAAGTGCCTGCCATCATGGAGTTTACACTATAGTAGAAACAGAAAATCAGTAAATATGTAGCACATCAGATGTTGATAAGAATTAAGGAATGTTGCATTGTTGTATAGAGGCTCTCAATGAAGAGGTGATGTTTGAGCAGAGACCTTAGGAAGCAAGCCAGTGAGCCATACAAAGATCTGGGAGAATAATAAAAACAATGGTAATAATAATCCATGATCTCTGACTTCAGAGACTTTATAATCCTGGAACACTGAATATAATCAAGTGCTAAAATGCAGTCATGGAGGCTGACTGGAAGACAATTTGGCCCGGTGTTCCTGTGGTAGACTTCATGGCTAGAAGGGATTTTAGGTATTCATGGCAGAATGTGTAGGTAGGTCATTTAGAGACCGAAGATGGAAAGAGAGGGGAAGCAAAGGGGAGAAACAAGAGAACCTGTTAGAGGTGTTAAGTACAACCTGGTCTGTGTTTGGACAAAAGACTGAAGGGTCTAGAATGTAAGATCTGGAATATAAGAAGCCTTTTGAATGAAAGCCAGGATGAGTCTGATGAGACTCGATTCTCCATCAAGCACTGTTTGCGGATTAATTTGGAGATGATGTGCAAGACAGTTTGTCCAAAGGGTTTCAGCTGAGAAAATGTCCTGTATGGGAGCAGGTCTGAGTGGGAGTTGTGGGATTCTCAGGTGTGCTCCAAGTTCAAGTCTAAAGTCATGAGGCACCTGGGGCTTTTTCTTTTTGTGTATAGATAAGAGTGTTCACCCATTGGGAAGGGTCATACATTATATCATCTGACCATTTTTATCTAGGCCAGCCTATGGCTAACTGTAATTTTCGTGTAAGTTAATCCAGAGTTCTTATTCTGGGCAATGCTAATGGGGAATATACTATTTTTTTTTCCTTTTTTTGTCTTTTTTAGTGACCGGTAACGGGATCGCAACCCTTGGTGTCGCGCCCATACCGGGGACTGGCAAAGGGATCGCAACCCTTGGTGTTGCACCCGCACCGCGCTCAGCCAGTGAGCGGCCGGTCTGTATGTAGGATCTGAACCCTCGGCGGGAGCGCCGCCGCGCTCCTAAGTGGCGCACTCTCCAGTGCACCACCAGGCCGGCCCGGAATATACTATTTTAATCCCAGTGACTAGTGAGAGTTTCAGGAAAGGAAATTGCATGAAACCACCACAAGATGGCAGCACTTTATACTCAGTTCGCGAGTGGGAAAATCCTCCTATCAAATTTGAAAGAGCTGCTAGCAATTCCTGGGGCTTTTTCTCAAATGTGGAAAGAAACCCTGCAACAGGCTTTGGTAATGAGTTACACATATATACAACTTCTTTACATCGACACAGAAGAATGGAAAGCATCTTGGGAAGGTTGTTCAGCCCGGTTTTTCTTGTCTTTTTTGCCTTTTTTTTTTTTTTTTTGTGGGCTGGGTGGTACATGGATCGAACCTTGGACCCTGGTGTTATCAGCACTATGCTTTAACTAACTGAGTTAACCGGCCATCCCACTTGTCTTTTTTGGCAATGACAACCTGGCAGCTTCTGAAGCCCAGCAGTTGATTAGGCTTATAGGGCAAAGGTTTTGGTCATTTGAGCTGTTTGTGTTCATAACCCGAGCCTGAGGGTGTTCAGTCTTATCCATGCCTGTGATACTATTATTATTCGCTGAGCACTTAGCGTAATGCTCGGCATGTAGCCTTGCATGCATCAACTTGTTGCATCTTTACAACAGAATTTGGGGGTCAGGTTTGTATGGCCCATTTTCCAGACATGTGTCAGTGATAGAGGTATCTGTATGCTCTGTATCCCTCATCTACCACAGCTATGACCTTGGGCCTTTCTTCACATTTTCCAAACTAATACTGCACTGAAGAATAAATTACCTAGCAGTTCAGGTGGCTGTCTTTAATAGTCATCCTCAGCCCTCAAAAACAAGCCTGACTAACATTTGATGACACTCACACAGTTGGTGACTTTGCCCTTAGAGATTATATTTCAGTTTTTATTTCTGAGGACCCAAAAGGGAAAAAGTCCCTATTCACCCTATCCTTAGGTTTAAAAGGTATCTCTTGGAAACAGCATATGGGATTTCTTTTTTGACCAGTAAGGGGATCACAACCCTCAGCATGGGGTGGTCCACACCACGCTCAGCCAGTGAGTACACCGGCCATCCCTATGTACGATTCGAACCCGCGGCCTCGGCACTACCAGTGCCACACTCTCCCGAGTGAGCCACAGGGCCGGCCCAAAACAGCATATGGGACTTTAAAATATTCATCAGGGGGCTGGCCCGGTGGCGCACTGCTACAGTGCACCGCTTGGGAGTGCAGTGGCGCTCCCGCTGAGGGTTCGGATCCCACATACAGACCGGCGGCTCACTGGCTGAGCGAGGTGCGGGCGCAGCACCGAGGGTTGTGATCCCGTTGCCGGTCATGAAAAAAGACAAAAAGGAAAAAAATAAAAAATAAAAAATAAAATATTCATCAGATAATCTTTGCCTACTATCTGGACAGTTTTGTCCATTTGCATTTATTTTGATTCCTGATGTAATATTGATCTGTTTCTGTCATCTTACATGCTTTGTATTTGTTATGCTGTTTTTGTTTCTTTGCCCTTTACTTCCTCTCCTGGAGGTACTACCAACATAAGATCACTTTAAATTAAAATTTCCATTTGAGTTTTTTGGAACATATAGATCGTATGGGAATTTAGATCCTCTGGGTGAGGGCTGCCTTGTGGATAAAACTTCTCAAGGGAGACTTTTTCTCCTCCCCTTTCTGCCGAGGTCAAAAGAGGCAAATATCCATTTCTGCATGGCAGGTTTATTTCCTCTTGTCCCTTACAGAGCATGAAGATCGTGGTGCTCCAGCTTTGAGTGGGGCTCTACAGAACATATCCGAAATGACCTTACTGAGGGGAGGGTGTAGTGGATGCTGTTGGTACCTTGCCCGGATCCCCTTACCGGGGTGGTGTATCACCCCTGGTTTCTGTGAGTGTACAAGTCAGGGGGAAACCAGGTGTCCCATGATTTTGTCATGATTCTGTGTATAATGGAGCTCTTTATGGAAATCAAGCAGTTAGGTTATTAGAAGTGAAAGATTCAGCCTGCAAAAATAGCCTCTAACAGATAAAATTCAGTCATTTCCTTCCAGTAAGGAATGTACAGACTCGGGTAATATCAGTAAGATACCAATTATATTTCTCTGGACAAATGTGAAATGGACTTTCTAGTTCAAATCATTCCTAGGTGAGCTAAGGAAAGAAAGGAAAGACAGAAGGAAAGGAGAAAGGAAGTGTTCTTCATGCTTGATGGCCTCATAGGCTGAATAGCAAAGTTTTAAGATGGAATAAGGTAGAAGGTCAAATTCAAGAACACAGGGATGATAGTAACCTCTAGCCTGTTTTCTGATAACATCAGCTATAAAGCCACTCCACATCAACACCCTTCCTCTCCTACCCATGCCTTCTTCCTCTGCCCATCTCCTTAGCTGTCAGAAGGTGAACAGAACCAATGCCACTTTGTGCCCTGTGCCCTGCTGACTCCTTAGCTTCATTACTTTGTTTCACTGGCCAGTTACACCTTAACCTTAGGGCAAATTTAAAGGAAACATGGGTTTCGGGGTGTGAGGGATTTATTACAGTAGGTGGCGTCAGTGGTCTGAGCACAAAATCACAAGACCCCCGCCCGTGGATCACAAAATACCTGGTGAATGATGTTATTACCTCATTTTTCTTAAGATGTTTCCTTGAAGGTATTCTTAGTAACGGGCTTTTGCTATATAAACATTGTCTAGCCTGCAGAGAGCTCTGACCGCTGACATCTGATTCTTCACTGTGTCCAGCTTTCTTGTATGTAAGTCATCCAATTAGTAAGTATCTCTGATTACCGAATGGACCTGCCTACTTCCTTCTTCGGTCTCAAAGTACCCTCTCAATTTGGAGGGCATTATACTTTAACCCCCTCTTTGCATACTAGCTCACCAGAAGTTTCCTGTTGCTTGAGAGTCACAGGAGCCACCACTAACTAATCCTCTGGTGGATTCCTCTCAAAAAAATTTTACAGTTTTCTTGATCAAGTTCTTGCAACTATTTGAATTAGAAAAATTACTATTAAAATATGTCCACAACTTCTTTGATAACCCTCTCTTCACTAGGTGAAGCTAATGCGTTCCCTTTGATTGTGAGCTGGACTTATTGACTCAGGTCTGATGAATAGAAAGTGGTGGAATTGATGATGTGACTTCTGAGACTAGGTCATAAAAGGCTTGTGGCTTCCTCCTTGCTCTCCCTCTTGGATCACTTGCTCTGGGGGAAACTAGATGCCATGGTATGAGGACACCCAAGTAATCCTATGGAGAGTGACCAAGGTCTCCTGTCAATAGCCAGCAAGGAACTGAAGCCTTCTGCCAGTAGCCATATGTGTGAGCCATCTTGGGAGCATAACTTTCCACCCCAGTCAAGCCTCCCAATGACTGTAGCCCTGCTGAGAACTTGGCTGCAATATCCACAACCAGAACTGCCTAGCCAAGCCACTCCCAAATTCTTGACCTATAGAAACTGTATAATAATGTGTTTATTGTTTTAAGCTATTAAGTTTCAGGAATAATTTGTTTGCAGCAAGAGATAACAAATACATTCCCTAATATAAAATTATGCTTCATTGGAACAAGATGATTTGTGTTTGTGGTGGCTGTTCAGGTGTGTCAGAAGCCATTGGAGGCCTGACCATAATCACTAGGAGGTTGATGGCTTCGGCAGACACACCACTCTTGTTTCCTTCCCTAGGGGTTGGCATGTCCCCAGGCAGGATGATGCTGAAGGCCAGGTGTTGGTACGGCTGCCATCTTTGGGCCTTCCAGTCCTGATTGGTTGGGTTAGATTGCCTGGATTCCTGTATTGAGGTCTCAGGTAGGTTAGCTTGAGGCCAGGTGTTTCTTCCCAGAAGAAGGCACATGACATACAAGCTGTTTTGGATTTGGGGTTCGGACATGGGATCCACAAAGATGAGGCACTGCAGCAACTTCTTTAGCCTTGCTGGAGATAGACTGGGGAGAAATAATTTGTCCTGTTTCTCCTGGTCATATGTCCCCAGTCCCATTCCATCACAGGTGGCGTGTGAATTTTGGTGCTGGGTTGGGAAGAGGAAGGAATTGGGAAGGAACTTGAGAATTATTTTAATTGTATAACTTATGAAATCTCTGTAAAATCTCCATCTCTCCACCAGGACTTTGCCTGATTTCCAGGGTGTGGGGATTCTCCTGGGAACCCTTGGGGACCTGGTTGGGTGGTGGCTGTAACAATAGGGGTGGCTGGCTGAGGGAGAGGACTCCTTTTAGAACACTGAGAGATGTGGGGTGAGATGGTCCCTTGATCCTGAAGCCTCACTGCTTGGGTCTGGGAGCACAAAGGAGAGGAAAGTAAGGAGCTGTCTACAAGACACCTGGGCTGTTGAAGTCCCACCCTGTTAAGCCTTTGCCCTTGCTGGCAAAGCCTTCTTAATGGTCTGGCCTCCCTGGCTTCTGCTCCCAGGAGACATTCTGTACAGAACCACGATATGATGCTAAGTGGACACAGAATCACCGGACAAGCCCTCTGCATGTACACCTACAAAACTCCTCAAAGAAACCATCTTCAGAGTCCTTTATATGATAAGCAGTTTATCAAACTCCTTTTATTATTTATTTATTTATTTTTAAAAAAGATGACCGGTAAGGGGATCTTAACCCTTGTCTTGGCTCACCCAGTGAGCTAACCGGCCATCCCTATATGGGATCCGAACCCGTGGCTTTGGTGTTATCAGCACCACACTCTCCCAAGTGAGCCATGGGCCGGCCCTCAAACTCCTTTTAGAATTTGGTGCATGAACAAGACCTTTCTGCCCTGAGCAGTCTTTAAGTTTCCTTCAATTGGATCAGAAGACCCACGTGACTCAACTGCTCCTGTGCCTCACCACTAGGAGGCTCCAGCACATTTTTTGCACTTAATGGCATCAGCTTCCCTCAGGCTGGATGCTGAGGTATATCACCAATCTGCCTGCTCACCATAACTGTACTTTGGTTCATTTACCTTTATTTTCGTTTGCTTCTCAGACCTTTTATTTAAGCGACCTAACTTCATTTGGATAGAGGTGATGGTCAGAAACATACACCACCCCCCTGCATTCTCCTTGCAGGCAGTGGAGCTGGCAGACACCTGGGTCCCAACACATGCACCATGGAAAAGGTCTACAAAGAGGGTCGCAGCCCTGCCGGCTCCTTGCAAAGTCTGGAATCGAGGGCAACCACTGAGGTCTGGAGCTGCCTGAACCAAGATACCAGGAGGGGTGTTTAGCGCAGAGAAGGCTCCTGCTCCCCTAGAGGGTGAAACTGACAAGAGCCTGAGACTAAGTGATGGGAGTTCCCACATTAAACAAGAGGAGAGAAAATGCGCATGTGTGGGAGAGAAGACAGGAGGAGAGAAGACCGGGTTGGGTATGTGGGAAATGGTGGGTCCTGAGGATCGGCCCCAGCACTAGGACTGCCATGAGTCCCAGCCATCAGTGTGCAGCTTTCAGAGCCGTCTTCCCTGAGGCTGACCTCCTAGGATGAGTCTGAGGCCTGGATTGGTGGGAAGTTGGTCTGATGGCGGGGGAATGAGATGCAGGGAGGTGATGGGAGGGAAGCGGCGTGGTCCTGCCTGCAGAACTGGAGGTCCCAGGGCCCTGCGCCTTGTCCAGGGTCTTGCTTTGGCTGGCAGGGGGAGGCGTGGTTTCTGAAAATGAACCAAGAGAAGAATGAGGACATAGGAGATTTTGTAATTTGAATTGGAGCTCTCTGGAGACACCCTGCAGTAAATGTAGATTTTAGTGCTGTTTGGTGGTGTGAGAGCTGTCAGATTGCCCTGGTCTAGGGGAACCTGAGCCTGGCTTTTGCATAAGCATCTGTTGGAGGAGTGTAGCCTGCTGGCTGGAGAACTAGATTTTGAACTTTGGCCTTGGACTAGATTCTGATCCTGGGTTTTCTAGAGTATGAAATTGGGACAGTAATAGCCTCACGGGGTGGCTGCCAGGGTCAGATATGATGATGGAGGGGAAGGGGCTGTGCACACTGTTTGGAATCAGATCAATTTCTAGCTCAACTACTTGTTTTCTCCTCTTCCCCTAACTCCAAGTTAGGGACAATGACTAGCTTGCTCTTTACCAAACCCAGTTCCTCTTCTTTTGAGACACTGAAATGGACCACACTCCCTTGAGGATAGGTGTGGCCTCTGAGGGAATGCCAGGCTTTGCTGCACCTCTTCCAGGTGTGTCTTCGAGGCTCCTCCCAG
The DNA here is from genome assembly GCF_000696425.1 of Galeopterus variegatus. Classification (NCBI taxonomy): domain Eukaryota; kingdom Metazoa; phylum Chordata; class Mammalia; order Dermoptera; family Cynocephalidae; genus Galeopterus; species Galeopterus variegatus. The sequence goes on from NW_007731684.1 coordinate 57,387, forward strand.
AAGCTCAGGATGGAAGGAGTTAGGGCCCCTCATCATCACTTGTGGCCATCAAGTGGAAACACCCAATTAGGACTTTATGTTGACTGAGAGAGAAACTTTCATTGTGTTGGGGCCATTAGCCATTTTGGGCCTGTTTGTTATATCAGCTAGCATCATTCTAGCTAAAACTTAAACATAATAATTTAAAAATGCAATCAGTAAGAAACTGGAATACTTGTAAAAAAATTCTAACTCCTAAACAGTCATTTCTTGTGCATTCTGTTCAGTTCTCACATCTAAGGCCAAAACTGCATACTGACACTTTAATTTTATTTATTTTTATCTTTTTATTTTATCAATATACAATGTAGTTGATTTTCGTGTCCCTTTACCGATTCCTCCCTTCCCCCTCCCTCTCCCCCCCCACCCATCAACATCATATCTGTTCACTTGTCTTAACAAGTTCAAAGAATTGTGATTGTTGTGTCTTCTTCCCTGCCATCCCCATTTGTCTGTGTATTTATTTATTTTTAACTGTCACAAATATGAGAACATGTGACGCTTTAATTTTAAACAGACAATTTCTGGGAAATGGGATCATGTCGGAGATGGTCTCTTTCAACTTGACCGTCCCCACCCCCAAGTTGGAGCTGGATTGTGATCACGCCCCTTAAAGGCCCCATGACACCTTCTTAGGATATTCTCAGGTGGCCTTTTCTCACCCTTTTATTCTAGATATTGCAGTGCTTCACTTTTTTAGAGAATACAAACTACTACTACCAGCTGGCATTCACGGGTTCATTTTCTGTGCCAGGAATTCTGTTAAGCACTTTGCATGTGGGATCCCATCTCATTTTCCCCATCCCATGAAGGAGATGCTATGATTTATCCCTATATTAACTTGCCCAACTTCATATAGATAATAATTGTTAAAAGTCTGATTCCATTCCCAGATCAGTCTGATTCACACAGGCTCTTCACACCTTTCCATGTGGCCTTCCAAAATGCAATCATCATGAAAAAGAATTTACCTTCCTTGGTGAGTTGAAGCTGGGTGGCATTTTTGGAGCTGCTTTTAGGTGTGTCTCCCAAATCTCTGTCTGTGGCTCTGCCTTTGACAGATTTGTGGCTCTTCTCTATTTCGCGAAGCTGCAGGAGAAAACGATCTATTGGTCTTGGCTAGGGAAATGGGTGTTTGAGGCTCAGAGCCCACGATGGTGTGAACTAGAAAGTGGGACTATTTTCAGTTCTTGGTAACTACCTTAAACTGTTTGTTATTGGTTCTCACAACTGATTAGAGATGGCAGTCTGAAACTCTCAGATTTACACAGTGTATGAGGAACATCTGGCCAGAGAACAGAAACCCTTCCAATTCTCTATTTCAATGGTTTTCTGTGCAGGAGCACAGTGAAGTTATAACAGAAGGAAGTGCAGATGGGGAACCAGCAAATAAACAGATTAGTTCTTGAAGAGGGACAAGGAAAGTTCCAGAAGCAAGAAGGTCAGGGCTTAGAGAGGACTAGGGTGACCTTTAGAGGGTGTGTGTGTGTGTGTGTGTGTGTGTGTGTGTGTGTGTGTGTCGGGAGAGTGATCAGTAGTCTGGGTATCAGCTGGGATATTGAGAGAGGCTGCCTGTGTGGGAGGACTCAGGAGACCTCCTAGCCTAAGGGACACAAGCAATATGTCATTTTGCCCACAACATTTTTCTTAGTATTTATACTGAATTAGTTTTAATCTGTAGGATTACTGTGGGTACTGGTCTTATGCATGAGTTTTGGTTGAACCCATTGAATTTCATCTGTTCTTAAGCAACCTCCCCAAATTTAAGTCATTATTGTTATGAATCCCCAAATATCCTCATAATATAAATGCATGCTGTTGAATCTCACAAGGCTGCTTCCTGTAATACAGATATATATATATATTTTTTCCTTTTTGTCTTTTTTCGTGACCGGCAACGGATCGCAATCCTCAGTGTCGTGCCCGTACCGGACTGGGACCGGCAACGGGATCGCAACCCTTGGTGTTGCGCCCGCTCCTCACTCAGCCAGTGAGCGGCCGGTCTGTATGTGGGGTCCGAACCCTCGGCGGGAGCGCCGCCGCGCTCCCAAGCGGCGCACAGTAGCAGTGCGCCACCGGGCCGGCCCGAGATATTTTTGGATTTGGTCTAGAAGAAAGCCATTTAGATAATACAAATGGGCTCACAGAGCAAATTAGCAAAAACCAAACACATGGCGTCTTTTTACCCTGCAGGATGAAACTCCCACCAGACTCACCACTTGGATTTTCTTCCTTAGCAGGGCATTGGCTCGGGAGAGGCTTTTGGAAACTGAGTTCAGGTAGTAGATGGCCAGGCTGCAAGAGAAAAGCATGCCCTTGTGGTCCTGTGATCTTGGAAAATGACAAGAGCTGTGTGCCTTTCCTGAGGAATCAAGGCAGGGTTCCTGGAATAGGCACCAAGGCTTTGCCTCTGGTCAGGCAGGAAGGAAGTCTTACCATCCTAAGTTCTCTTCTGAATGTGGAGAAGGTCCTGGACGCCCCTGCTTCCTCTCTGTGTTATTTAGCATGGACACAACCTATACATCTCTAGTTCTCAGAGTGCTCAATCAAGGTTGGCTAAAGGAATCATCCCTCTTCTGGGACATGGCAGGGTTTCTTGTCTGCAGAAGAAGCTGGTCGTGTTTCCAGGGTACTTGCCCTGTGCCAGCAGGCTCTGTGTCATGTGCACACACTCCACATCTCATTGGTTTTGATGAAAAACCCATGAAGTAGAAAGGATGACTGCCATGTTTACAGACCAGTATCCTGGGATTCAGAGAGGTTAAATAATTTGCTCAAAGTTATCCTACCCATCAGTACTCCTTGGAGCCCACATTGAAGCCACAATCTTTCCACAGTCTTCAAGTCTTGAGAGAGGAGAGGTAGAGGTGATAAGATACCTGCTCCAAGTTTGCCTAGAAAGGCAACTGCAGATGCCTTGATGGTCCCCTGCTCAGGGTGCACTGGCATGTCTGGCCCTGGTCTTGTGGTCCAGACCCCACTGGGTGACTGGGTGTTCTTTGAGGCTGCAGCCTGGGCTTCCCTGTGACTGGACCTAAGATCTGGGGCTATGACTTGGACTGTACTACCTATGAGGGGAAGGGTCACAAGAGCCAGAATGCCCCTGTGTTGGGTGCTCTGCCAGCCTGTTGCCTGCGAGTTTTTTGAGTCCATTCTTATTCATTACTTTTCCCCATGAACTTCAAGCCTCAGCTGCTCCAGCTTGGGTCTTCTGAGCCTTCCCTGTCAGGGCTGGGCCACTCATAGCTGCCTTAGTAGAGCTCTCTCCAGCTAGAGAAGAAGAGCAGCATTATCCTTGGGGGCAGAGTATGGGTCTGAGGCTGTCATGTGAGATTCCTGAAGCAAGAACACAGTAGACTGTGGCCAAGAGGAGGGGAGAAGGGAGGACAGGTGAAGGGACCAATGTCTGTTTTGTGAGGCCCTACTCTGTGCCAGGCCTCTCCATCTGTCCTAATTAACCCATTTATTAGAGAAGAATCAGAGGTCAGAGAGGTGACTTTCTTGTTCAAGATCACATAGCCAGCAAATGGTGGACAAAATACCCATGGATGCTGTGTTCCTCCTGAGGACGTTTCCAAATTTTAGCATTTCTTCTTGTGTCTGCAAGGGTCAGGTTTGTTTATGAGTTCTAGAATTTCCTCAGGAGGTCACACGGCAGTCCAGGTTGTCACTATCATGTCGTCCCTCTCATGCTAGGACTAGAAGCAGAGGGTGTTTGGTATAAAGGATGTAAAATGACATGTAAAGGTTTGCTCTGGCAATGGCACTGCTCAGGGCACAGAGCAGACTTTCAAAAATGGGTGTTACATGAATGATGAATAAAGGAAACAATTCTGCACCCATCTGGCCCCTTCTAAGGCCCTGAAATCCCTGTGCCTATATCCACTTTCAGAAATCTACTGGGGGGGGGGGTGCTGAAGGAGAGGTGCCCTCGGAGAGAGTGGAGCTCCAGTTCCCCTCCAGGCTGGTAGCTCTGTGGCAGCAGCCTGGAAACTAACTACGGGCTTGCAGGGAGGCTGGCCCTGCCCCGGTGAGGAGCAGCAGAGGCCGTTTTTTGGAAATACTCTTTGGGAATTTCAACCCATGAATAGGCAAAGACAGAGAGACATGGCTAAGGAACAGCAAGGATGATGCTCAAAGAGAAAGTTTTTAACACAATCTTTAGAGACCAGCCAAGGCTAAAGGTCAATCCAGATGTAAGTAAAAATGGCAGAGTAAGAATCTCTGAAAATTCTTTCCTTCATAAAAGCAATAAAAACACTGGCAAAAATTGTCAGAATCAGGGCCGGCCCGTGGCTCACTCGGGAGAGTGCGGTGCTGATAACACCAAGGCCACGGGTTCGGATCCCATATAGGGATGGCCAGTTGCTCACTGGGTGAGCGTGGTGCTGACAACACCAAGTCAAGGGTTAAGATCCCCTTACCGGTCATCTTTAAAAAAAAAAAAAAAATTGTCAGAATCAACTTTTTCAGAACTCTGAAAATGAGCCAAAGGTTTGCAGTAAATTTAGGGAGCACCTTTTCAAGGAAAACAGCTGAATCTCAGTAAGAACAATAACCTTTTCAGCATTTCAGTTGCCCTATTCCTCCTTCCCCCACCCAGTTTCTCAATAGGTTTGAAAACAAACAACCCCAAATCATGGTGAAAGCCAGTTGCCTGGCAGTCACTGGAAGAGGTCAAATGGGTTTGGAGCTTCTGCAAATCTTCATTTCTAGAGAACTTTCATTATTTGATTTGTCCAGTGGTTCCCTGGAAGATGCCACTTGCAAGGCTGTCTTTATTTGACCTCACTCATAACTTGACCAATGTGAACAGCCTTTTTTTGGAGAGTGTTTGTCAAAAATAGAGGCAATTTTTGAACATCATGGCTGTATGAGGTGTTAGATAACAGTTAAGGCAAACAACAGGCTAACCAAAATGTATAAAAGGAGAAGCTGGGGAATGGGATATTAAGTGTGGGCTTTAAAGAGCTTTGAAATATTCCTGAGAATCTAGAGGGCCATGTGCATGATGTGTAGGGCTGTGTGCACACCTAGGGAAGACTTGAGAAGACACTAAGGTGTTACCTCTGGCTAACCTAGACCCTCTGCACAAGCAGGAATTGAAGAATAAGGCAGAGTGGTAAACTGCCCAGTTGAAGGTTGAAAGCATTCCCAAATACACACACAGAGCCCCTTGGCAAATACAGGGAGACTTATTGGTTCCAGGCATATATGAAAATCTCTGTCTAGTCCTTAGCTGACCACTAAGCTAACTGAGCACAGACTTCAGTGAGCACACACAACCAAGAATACAGACTTAGGCTGGTTAGCTCACTTGGTTAAAGCGTGGTGCTGATAACACCAAGGTCAAAGGTTTGGATCCCAGTGCTGACCAGCCACCAAAAACAAAAACAAAAACAAAAATGGACTTTAGAGAATTAGTTCAGGAAAGTCACTAAACAAACACAACAATAATAACAATAAACAGCAACAACAGCAAACCCTGAGAGGGGAGGAGAATCTGATTTCCAGAGTTGCCATATAATATTATTTACCATATGTACTTTTCAACAAAAACCGAGACGTGCAAAGAAACCCAAAAATATGGCTCGTGCACAGGGTTTCGAAAAAGTTATCAATAGAAAGAGCACCCGAGGAAGCCCAGATACTGTACTTACTAGACAAAGACTTTAAATCAGTTATGTTAAATATGTTCAAAGAACTAAGGGAAACCATGTCTAAAGAACTAAAAGAAAGTATGAAAATGATGTCCCACCAAATAAAGAATATCAATAAGGAGACAGAAATCATAAATAAAAGAACCAAATAGAAATTCTGGAATTGAAAAGTAAAATTACTGAAATAAAAAATTGTCTAGAGGTGCTCAACAGTATATTTGAGTTGGCAGAAGAAAGAATCAATGAACTGGAAGATAGAGCAATTGAAACTACCCAATCTTAAGGAACAGGAAGTAAAAATAATGAGGTGAAATAACAGAGCCATAGAACAACATCTAATGTACCAACATATGCCTAATGGGAATCTCAGGAGGAGAGGAAAGAGAGAAAGGGTCAAAGAATATTTGAAGATATGATGGCTGAAAACTCACAAATATAATGAAAAATATTAGTCTACACAAGATGCACAATGAACTCCAAGCATGATAAACTCAAAGGGATGTATGTAGCTAGACAAACTGAAAAAAGCCACAGTCTGAGAGAATCTGGAAAGCAGCAAGAGAGAAGTAACTCATCACATACAAGGAAACTGCAACAAGATTAACAGTCAACTTTTTCATCAGAAACCATAGAGGCCAAGTGGCAGCGGGATGACATATGCAAAGTGCTGAAAGAGAAAGACTGTCAATTGATGGGGAAACTCAACAACATAACCATGCCAATTCTTTCTGAATCCGAATGAAAATGGTCACAGGTTATTTTCGTGCTTGTTTTGGGACTAGGCAATCTGACTCTAATGTTCATGTGGAAAATCAAACAAGCAAAGAAAGGAAAGACTTCTGTTTTTGGCTATGGCTGAAGAACTTGTATTGGACCAGCTCTCCAGAGGAAAACGACTGTAAAAGCTGGGCAAAATCTGCAAAGCTGTGCTTTAATACACAGGAGAGTAACGAATACCAGCAGACTTAAGGGGCTACGATGCTTGAGGGAAGGGAAGCATGTAAGGAGAGCTCTACATCTACCCAGGCTGTCTCCTTGAGGGTGTTTCTAGTTTGTGATATGAGAGTAGAATCCAAGCAGAAAGTGGAAATCTTATAATGTTGAGGAGACAAAGGGACTTGAGGGGCAAAATCCCAGAGAAGAACAAACTGCAAAAAAGTAAGCAAAAAATATGCATACTAATTCCCCTCAAATTGGCTAAATCTTCAGTTGCTCTAAGAATCCCAGAAAAAATGGCACCAGGGCAGCTGAGGAGCTGAGCAGAGATTTTAGCAGGTATAGCTGTAGTACTGGAGAAAGCAGCACAACTGGGAAAAGAGAGAATGGGCTTCAAGCCCTGCCAAGGTTGGGGGAATTGGTATACCTGCTAGGCTTTCAGCAGAGACTCCTGAATGACCAGGTTCAAGAGTAAGGGTCACATCCTGAGAGTAAGATCTGTGCCCTAGAAATAGTGAAAAACTGAAATAAACCAGGCCTGAGAAAGCCCAAAGCTGACAATGGGAGAGTATTTTCCAAAGGTGGCCACAGCAATGTGGCTTCCATCTTACATGTGCTTCTAGAATCTAGCTATTTCCTCGTTAAGAGGTGAGTCTATATTTCTTTCTCTTGAATCTGGGTAGGCCTTTGTAACTGCCTCAACAGAGTATGGCAGAAGTAATGGAAGGTATTAAAAGAAAAAAAGAAGAAGAAGAAATGGAATGTGACTTCTGAGGCTAGGTTACAAAAATGCCATGGCTATCCACCTTGTTCTCTTGGAATCCAGCCACCATGCTGTGAGGAAGCCCAAGCAGCTTGTGGAGAGGAGATGAGGCCTCTAGGCCATAGTTCTGGTTGAGTTCCCAGCTGATGGTCAGCACCAGCTGGTCAGTCATGTGAGTGGCCATCTTGAAGATGGATCCTCCAGCCCCCACTTGAACTTCCCCTGGTGATGAACAGAGAAAGTACTGAGTAGAGAAGAAAAGAATCATTCACTGAGCTCTACCCGAATTGTAGATTCATTAGTAAAATAAATTATTGGTTTTTTTTTTCAGAAGAAAACCTCTCCCTTATCCATAGTCCTATAATTTTTAATCCATATATTTGGAACCTGGTAAAAATTACATACCACACTAAAAGTAGGACCAAATGACTGATAAACAAGAGAAAAAAAATGACAATAAAAATAGACCCACAGGTGATTAAGATATTGGAATATGAGACAAGGATTTTAAAAATAACTATGATTAGGACCGGCCCGTGGCTCACTCGGGAGAGTGTGGTGCTAATAACTCCAAGGCCACGGGTTCGGATCCCTATATAGGGATGGCCGGTTAGCTCACTTGGGGGAGCGTGGTGCTAACAACACCAAGTCAAGGGTTAGGATCCCCTTACCGGTCATCTTTAAAAAAAAAAAAAAGCAAAAAACTACAATTACTATGTTCAAGAAAATAGAAAGATGAAGAATTTCATCAGAGAGCTGCAATTTATAAAAAAGAGGCAAAAGGAAATAACAACCATTTCAGAGAGCAATTCTGCAATATCTAAAAAGACTGAAGAAGCACATACCTATGACCCAGCAATTCCACTTCTAGATGTCTACCTTAGAGAAACTCTCACAACTGCATAAGGAGACATATACAAAGTGTTCATTGGAGCACCATTTGCAATAGCAAAAGAATGGGAACAACCTGACTATCCCTATGCAGAGGAATGGCTAAACTGTGGGTTTATTCATCCAATGAAACAAGCTACAGCTATTCAAACGGGTGCTCACGGATCCACGTGGATAAATCCCCCAAACATAATGTTGAGTGAGGAAAAGTATATATATGTAATTGGACTCATTCATAAAAAGTTTTAAAACTCAGTAAACAATAGTATATAAGCACGTGATAAAAATATCAAAATATGCATGGAAATAATTAGAACTAATCTGAATAGTGGTTGCCTTTGGAGAGGGAGGAAGAAAGAAGGATTGGGGATACAGAGATCATCAAACCCACCCACTACCCTCCAGGCTTTAAGAGCTGTTGAGGGAACACGGATGAGTTAACCAACTGTTCGGGTGCACAAGGTGCTCAGTGGAGTAGTGCTGTGGGCCCAGCCAGGGTCAGGCTGAATCACCCCTCAGCTTTCTGAGAGACTCAGAGCCCAGAGGTCTTTGATAGTTCCAGTGAATGTTGTGGAGGTTGTCAGGCCTTACCTGTATTCCTCGGATCCTATTTTTTGGTGTGCTTCCCGAAAGACTTACAACTGCCAGTACCTTCACCTCTGTGCCAAAAGCTTCCTGTTCATCCTACCAATTCCCCACCTCCCCACTCCCCCAAAAGAAGCCATTCTACTCATCAACACAGCTGGTCAAATTGCCAGGGAATTAACCTACCCCACTGGGCCTCTATCAGTGACTGACGGGGCTGGTCTACGAATGCCCCAAATCCCTCACCGTGAGGGAAGGGTAACTCTGGGGCACACTGTCTCGCAGGGTTCCCCAGCAGGATTAAGGTCGAATCATTCACAGTGGTAATCATGCACTTTCCTTCCCCTTCCCTGTCTCAATTTCTTAGTCCCTCTCTGACAAACTACTTGCATTTGAATCCTTGTCTCAGGGTCTAATTCTGGGGAATTCAGACTCAGCAAGAAAGAAGGACCTGCCAAGGAAGTCTCGACTACAAGGAGAGGTTTCCATGAGGTAGAGCCATGGGCCCTGGCTAACTTACAACATCAGCAGGATGGCTGGAATGATCAGGCCTGGATTGGCGAGAAAAGCGAAGATCTTGCCCAGGAAAGTTGGGAAATCGTTTTCAATGGTCTCCTGGAGGACATCATACATTCTGTTTTTCCCACTGGAAAGAAGAGAGGACACGTTACAGCATGCAGCAAAGGTCATATGGCACACACGGCCATGTCTACGCCCCCATGGGTGCAAAGCTGCCTCTTGCCACTACCTTCCTGGAAGAACCAGAGCTTTGCTGCAAACAGACTGGAAGTAAAAAATGCCGTACGAGGGGCTGTCATTTTGACAAGGGCTTATGGCTGGGTCAGCACAGTGGCTCACCAGCTCCATGTTTGTGTTACCTCACAGCTTCTCAAATGACATTGCTCTTCTGTGTTTGACACCTTGCTCAGCAAGAAAAAAAATGGTTTTCTCATATTTTCTTTTTTTTGTTTGTTTTGTTGGGGGTGTCTGGCTGGTATGGGGATTCAAATTCTTGACCTTGGTGTTAAAACTCCACACTCAAGAACTGAGCTAACAGGCCAGCCCTTCTCATATATTCCTGTGAGATAAAATTGCTGGTGATTTAGCTACAAGACCAACACGGAGCTTCCTCTGGGCCCCTTGGCATGGAAACTGTTCTCCAGAGGCTGATGGGATGGACAACTTCATGGTGCCTCTCAAAAATACCCACAATAAAAAAAAAAAAAAAAAAATCCACAATTAGTCTTGAGGTTGTAATTCTAGGAGATTGGATCGTCCAAGTCCAATTAGTTCCTGGACAGTTCACAACAGTAATTTTGATTTTCTTCAAATACCTAAGAACCGTTATGCAGATTGACCCCATAAATACCTGCCCAGAGACTCCTGGATGCTGGTGGTTCTTGGTTGGTAATTTTGATGCCAAGAAGTAGACTTTGGGGTTTAAAATTCCTGGTTCGAATCCTTGCTATCCCATTTATTAGCTGTGGGACACCATGGATAATTTATTTATTTTCTTTATGCCTGTATTCATACCCTGGCTTTCCTCACTAGAGCTGTACTGTCAAATGTGGCAATTAAAAAAATGTAAAAATTAATTAAAATGAAATCAAATTAAAAATTCAGTTTTTAATTACACATTTCAAGTGCTCAATAGTTATGTGACTAGTAGCTACTATATTAGAAGGAAAAAATGGAATGTTTCTATCATTACAGAAATTTCTATAGGACATGCTGCAGAGTTTGATGTCTTTGGGTAAGATACTGAAAATGTCTCTGCCCTAGTTTTCTCATCTGTGTAATATAGTGTAATATTAGTATAGTACAATATGGTATAATAAGTATAATAATAGTACTTGCTTCAGAAGACTGTTTAGGGGATGCAGACATACACTCACATAAAATATTGAGTATGGTGCATCAAGTTATAAGTGTCCTCCAAAATGCTACAGCTAGCAGCCTCACTTTTCTCTCATGTAAAGTTTAGATCAGGGGTTGATAGACAATTGCCTGTGGATGAATTCAGCTTGCCACCTGTTTCTATAAGGCCGGTGAGTAAAAATGGTTTTATATGTTTAAGTGGTAGGAAAAAGAAAACAAAGAAAAGTAATATTTTATGACATGTAAAATTAAAATATGAAATTCAAATTTCAGTGTTTGTAAATAAAGTTTTATTGGAGCACAGCCATGATCATTTGTTTAGGGATTGCCTATGGCTGCTTTTGTGCTATAATGGCAGAGATAAGCAGTTACATCAGAGACCATTTGTGGCCATTTCACTGCTTTGCACTGTTGTGAAGCACACTACAAATGGCAATAATGCCATTAGAACATGACCACATTTCAGGTGCCACACATATCACCATATCATCACATTTTGCTTTTAAGTCACAGTTGAGTATGAATTATTTTATCATTGAAGTAAACGGTGTATTAGTTTTCAGTGGCTGCTGTTAATAAATTACCACATTGGTGGCTAAGAGCAATACAAATTTACTCTCTTGCAGTTCTGGAGGCCAGACATCTGAAATGCTTTCACTGGGCTAAAATCAAGGTGTCGGAAGGGCTGCTCTCCCTGCAGAGGGAAACTGTGGGGGAGAATCTGTTTTCTTGCCTTTTCCAGCTTCTTGAGCTGCATTCCTTGGTTCATGGCCCATTTTCGGTCTTCAATGCCATCAGCATGGAATCTCCAAATTTCTTCCTGCTTCCACAGTCACATCACCTTTTACTCATGGAGTCAAATCTCCCTCTGCCTCCCTTTTATAAGGACACTTTTGATTTAGGGTCCACCTAGATAATCCATGATAATATGTCCATTTCAAGATCCTTAACTTAATCACTTTGGCAAAGGCTCTTTTGCCATATACATAACATTCACTGGTTCCAGAAATTAGAACATGGATATCTTTGGGGGCCATTATTTAACGTAACACAGTCTGCTCTCTGGCCCCTGAAGATTCACATTTGTCCCACAGGTAAAATATATTCACCCCATCCCTACATCCCCCAGATTCTCAAATCATTACAGCATCAACTCAAAGTCAAAAATCTAATCTAAATATCATCAGCTGAAAAGTCCCAATCTCATCATCTAAGTAGTCTAAATCAGATATGGGTGAGACTCTGGGTATGGCCCATCCTGGGGCAAAATTCCTCTCTATCTGTGGACCTGGTAAACAGGAAATTTTTTACTCCCCAAATACAATGGTAGGACAGGTATAGGATAACGGTGAGACTCTGGGTATGGCCCATCCTGGGGCAAAATTCCTCTCTATCTGCGGACCTGGTAAACAGGAAATTTTTTACTCCCCAAATACAATGGTAGGACAGGTATAGGATAACAGCTATAGACATTCCAATTGCAAAATGGAGAAAATGGAAGGAAGAAAATAATCACCAATCCCGAGCAATTTTGAAATCCAAACCAACCAAATATCATTCAGTTCCAAAGCCCTGAGAATAATCTTCTGGGCTCTTGGCTACACCCTCTGTGCCTGCACCTCTGCCCTCCAGGCCTGCAGTTCTGTCTTTGGAATTATCCTTCTTTTTTCTTGAAGAACAGCACATATTTCAGATGAGTAGATTTTTGTCAGCCTATTTCCTGCCTGTAAATTTTGGGAGGCCAACAAACTTCCTTTATTTTATCTTCACTCTGTCCTTTTCAGTCCAAGCTGGAAGTGTTTCTTCTGATATAACGTTCTCAGAAATCTTTGGGTCTTCCATATACATCATGAGAATTTACTCCTAGACAAGAGGGCCCTACATTATCTTTCTTAGATAATCTTATCTCTATTCCTGACTTCTGCTGAGATGGTTGAGGAAATCTATGGGTCATATGCTTATTCTCATCAAAGAGTCCTTTGTGTGAATGAATACTCAGATCTTTTGATCCTTCAAAAGCACTAGCAAAAGGCTGTCTAGCCTCATTCTTGGTTTTCTCTTTAGAGCCCTTTCCTGACAGCAAATTTAATTTTTGCATCTTTTGCAATCTGAACAGACTGAGACTTTCCAAAATCATCAAATCTTCATTCCTTTTAGCTTGTCAGTTTTTCCCTCAATTTATCTCTTTCCTCTCATGTTACTATATGCAGCAAAAAGAAACCAGGATGCAACTTCAACACTTTGCTTGGAAATCTCCTCTTCTAAATATCCAAGTCATTGCTTACAAGTTTAGCTTTCCACATAATTGTAAGACATATGTAACTATATAACGAGAATCCCCTTTCCTCCAGTTCCCAAGTCATATTTCCCATTTACCAGTGGTGAAGTAATTAGATTGTGTTTGATTGCAGGAGCTGAAGAAATGTATCCAGAGAAAATAAACTTGTTCAGAATTTTAGAATTTTCAGCAACAGCAACTTGCTTGAAAAGTTGAGGACATCGAGAGCAATGTCCTATTGAAAAAACAAGAAAATAATTTCAAGTGGTTTTCTTTGTTTTTTGATGAGTTAATAGATGTTGCTGATACTGCTCAGTTGTTTATTTGAGAAGTTAATGTCAAGTTTGAAGTGACTGAAAAATGAACCTCTATGAATACTCTGTGTGGAACAAGTATGGCTGAGAATATGTTCAAAGAAAAAATTGAGAAAACAATTACTGAGAACAACCTGAAGGGGAATCTGCTGTGATGTTCTACAACTGATAATGGTCAAAATATGTGTGAAGCAGTAAAAGGCTTGGCTGGACAAATTTACAATACTTGTGAAATTGTAGGTGTTTATAGCCTGTGGTTATTCATCGTATTATTCATCAGCAGATGCTTTGCAGAAAATATTTGCTCTTGTGACTTATTCATTTTCAATCTGTAAATTTTTGTCAGAAATAGAAAGTGAATATCCCAACTTGCCCTACACACAGCAATGCAATGGCTTAGAAGAAACTGTGAACCTCTATTATGTGAAACATTATCACCCCTGAGAAAGAATTCCATTCTTCTCATTGGTAGACTTCTACTATGAAAAATTATACTCTATTATTATATTTTGAATTTTGTCAATAAAAACTTTGTGAACATTTATTTTCTTTAGTATAATCATCTACATAACATTTCTCTTTTGTATAAGCATCTACATATTTCTCTTTTGTATAAATATCTGCATAATATTCTTAATTTTGCCTCTCGATCTGCAAAGCCTAAATATTTGCTATCAGGCCCTGTACAGAAGTAGTTAGCTGACCCCTGGTATAGATAATGCTTCCTACCTCACAGCATTGTTATAAAGATAAAACACATGCTTCGTGCAATATCTGGCACAAACCAGGCATTCAAAATACCTTGAATATCCCCTCATTACCACCACTGTTCCCCTTCACTGATAGGTGTGTGGTCATGTTGAAGATTAGCAGGGTTCTTGGCACGTTTATTGCTATTTCCCTTCCTCCTTCTGGCCAATTATAAGGCCTATTGGTAGAATTACAACAAATCCAAGGAGAGAAGAGAAAGTAAATTCAAATCATTCCCTGTTTCCCTTAGAAGTAAAAAAAAAAAAAAAAAATTAGCTTTGGGCCACAGGCAGACTGAAATGAGTCTGGGGATATATCGCCAGATGTAATTGGTTGGTTGCTTCTCTCCTCTGAGTTATATTGAGGGACTGGAATCTATAGTTTTTCCCTGTATTCCATGTTTCCTGGGGCTGTGTTTCCTCTTCTCTCAAAAATGAATGAATTAATAAGTAAAGAATTTGAAATAGACATGAGTGCTCAGTGCTACCACTCACATAAAGGAGATCAGCATTCTTTCGTGTACTAAATGCCATAGAAGATTTATCTAAATTGGCTCCAGATGTCTACCTAGGTCTTGGTTCACTGGCCACAGGAAAAGCATGAGCCCATGGTCAAATATCTTCCACCACTACCTTACTATGATTTAGGCAAGAGACTATGGATCTGCATACCTGGATACATGTATACCTGCATACCTATCAACTCTGGGAGGAAACACAGGTGAAATGTGGAGTCCAAGTCCACAGGTTTGTTCTGTGGCTTGGTACAGCATTAAAAAAAAAAAACTTTTGGATTAATTCCTGCAATTAAAATATTAGGGGGTTTCAAATAAGTGTTCAGACTTTTGTGAATATCTGGAAGGTCTGGTAACGCTGGGCCCATGTTCCTGAAGGTAACAATTGGCTGGAGGTTAGCTCCAGCTGCCCTCAACTCGGGCAGGGATCAGACTTAACCAACTCATATAAATGCCTTACTATGTACCAGCATGCTCCTCTAAGTGCTTTACAAATAACAACACACCAGATACTCATAACAATCCTATGAGGTAGACACTACCATTGTTTCCATCTTATAGTCAATGAATCTGCAGTACAGAGAGCTAAGTAAGGTCCTCAAGGTCACCCAGCTGGTAAATGACAGCTGGCTCTAGAGTCTAGCTCTAAACCAGGGGGTGGGCAAATTTTTTCTCAAAAGGGATAAACAAAAAAGATTTTAGTCTTTGTGGGCAGACGGTCTGTGTTGCAACTACTCGGTTCTGCTGTTGTAGTAAGAAAGCAGCCGTAGACTACAGGTGAGCAAATGGGTGTGGCTGTGTTCCAAAAAACCTTACTTACAAAAGTAAGTGGTAATCTGGATTTGGTCCACAGGCTGTAGTTTACCAATCCCCATTTGTAACCATACGCTGTGCCATGCTGCCCGCCTCATTCATTTACGTTGCCTGCCTGGCCACTGTAGGCATTTGACGTGGCCCAAACCCTAAGTCCCTCCCTGTACGACCAAATTTTTAGGATGGATCTAGTTCGAGCATCGACCATAAACCAGGTGTTCTCTTCTACACTCTGGATATAAAGTAGTGAGAAAGGAAGCAAAAACCATGCCCTCATGGAGCTTAGCCCTAGTAGGGGAGACAGACAATAAACGATATGATAAGCAGAAGGTATGGCAGGATGGACAGCGATAAGGAGATAAAATAAGCAGAAACAACCATAAGCAGAGTGTGTGTGTGACATTTTAGTTATGGTCTCCAGGGAGAGCCTCACTGAGAAGGCGACCTTTGAGTAAGGACCTGAAGAGAGTGAGAGGACAGCTGTGAAAATATCTGAGGGACGAACGTTCCCACTGTTGGTGGGTTCTGATCAGAGGAGTGACAGGGAGAAGGTGGCAGCCATGTGTCCTTTGGAGTTCCATTTTTAGGTTCCTTTCCCTGTGATCTGGGTGCAGGTCGTCAGGGCCTCTCAGGGCAGCAGATGAGGCAAGAGTGGGGCTGATGATGAGGGCCAGGCATGGCACAGGCCCACACGCTGACCTCCTACTTGGGGACAGGTGAGCAGCCTGAGAAAAGGGGCACTGGCACTGGCACCCAGGGCCCAACCCTCCAAACCTTGCTCAGGAAGAAGCCAACAGAGGCTTCTACCATGTGGTTCTCCCTTTGGCTTGGTGTCTCAGGCCTTCTACAGCTCAGAATGTTCCTTCCACTCTAGATTGACACGCCTCCCTCACCCCGCTTACTGTGTGGCCAGATCACGCCCTGCTGGAACATGCTGCTCACATCTCTGGCTCCACCAACCCTAGGCTTTATCTAGGGACATCCCTTACTAATGAGAACTACCAGATCGGCATTTCCCAAAGCACGTTTCTCCGCACTGGTAGGCAGGGCTGGGACTAGAGGAAGGAGGGTGAGGTTGTGGGGTGTACAATGTCAGGAGGCAAGCGCTCTCAGCGCTGCACACGTGCGTGCAGCTCACAGGCCTGCTCACCCTGCTGCCAGCCCTGGATGGGTGTTCCATGCAGAAGGAGTTCTGTGGTCAGTAAGGATGGGTAAACACTAGCTCACACGTGTTATCTTATGGCATGATTCTTCAAAGCCTTTAAATTAAAATTAATTAAAATGAAATAAAATTAGAAATTCAGTTTCCCAATTCCTCATTTCAAGGGCTCAAAAGCCACACGTGGCTGGTGGCTACCATATTGGACAGTGCAGACACAGAACATTTCCCTCCTGGCAGCAAACTCTACTGAAAAACATTGATGAGTTGCCCAAAGCTCTGCAGCCTTTTACAGGCTGACATGAAACCAGAACTGGAATTCAGAGCCACGGGCCTCTGAGCAGACTGCCTCGGGGGAGTGCTGCTCCCGTGCAACCAAGACTCTGCACCTGAACGGCCCGCAGTCGAAGGAGGGTGGCAGGGACATGATGGTGTAGGCCACCGGCAGGAGGCTGAGGAAGAGCACCAGCAGCAGGAGGCCCATGTAGAAGTTGTTGGACCGGGAGGCTTTGAACACGCGTTCGTGGGGCACGTTGCTGCTCATCACTGCCCAGCACTGGAAGTACATGGAAGTCAGCAGGCGCAGCACGTTGATGCCCACCAGACCTGGCGCATAGAAGGAGCCCATCCTGGAAGGGCAGAAACCAGACACCTGGTTGGCCTGACAGCAGGGAAGGGAAGGGAAGGATGGTGGGAGGAAATGGGATTGATAGGTTAGGGCAAGAGGCCGGGCTGCTTTCTTTGCAGGTCTCAAGGACAGGGGCCTCCCAAAACCAGAACATTCATCACCAGGCCATAGCCAGCCGGTCCTCAGGAGAGGGCTGCACTCTGAGCATTACTGGCTTGGGCTGTGGCCAGGATTTTGCCACTTCCCCGCCACCAGGTATCTAAAAAATTGCATGGTCTCCTCCACGTTCCCCATAAAACAGCATGGCTGCTCAGAAAAGTATTTGAAGGTCTTCAATTAAGAGAATTGTACAGTGGCTTGCAGTGAGCCCTTGGCATCTCCAGTCTTTGGCTGAAGTTGTGCAGCCTCTAACTCCCTTGTCAGAGGAGGAAGGTCCTCAGTTCATTGAACTCCCTCCTCTTCCACCTCCTTTCCTCCCTCCCTCCTCCTCCTTTCCCTCGTTTCTCCCTCTTGCCCTCCTCTCTTCTCTACCTTCCCTCCTTCTTTCTTTCTCCTCTTTCCTTCCCTCTTTCTTTTTCTTCTTCCTTCTTCCCTCCCCTCCTTCTTTTTTCCCTCCCTCTCTTCTTCCATGGTAGCACATGGGCGGGCTAGACACTGTCCTGGTTCTCATCTGGCCCTGCCTCTACTTCTCAGGTGGAGGAAGGGAGCTCAGAGAGGCAGGATGATTCCTTCAGCCTCTTCCAAGGTGGGTGAGTGGCAAAGCCTGGGATTCCAGTTTTTTGACTCCCCAAATGAGATGGTCCCCAGACAAGACATATAACTCACCAGATCATCCCTTGGTTGAAGATCAGACCCAGCACATTTCCACTAATATCAAACTCAGCATATGAGGGCTGGAGAGAGAGAGAAAGGAGGCGTGTGGGGTGGTGTCAGCCAGGCCCTGCTACAAGGCCCCTCCATCCAGTGAGCCTGCTCTGGCAGCAGCTGGAGAGGAACCTTAGAGTTGGGGTTCTTTAACATGTTTTCAACTTCTTAAGAAAAGTTTTGAAGTTCTCAAAGCTAGAACTTTTTCCAATGTATTTTTTTTTTTAAATAAAAAATGTGAGAGCTTCTAGTTTTTAGGGCCTGTAGGCTGACAGTGTGTTCCTGGGAGGCCCCAGACCCCTAAGGGAACATTTTAACAATGCTTTAATCAGAAGTAGACCTTGAGCTTATAATCAAGGAGTAAGTCTAATAAACTGTGAAATACAAATAATTAAATGAGGAGTCAAGTGAACAGAAAGCTTTCAAACACACAAACACCAACTCATTCCTCCATCTCTCCTTTCTCCTGCACATCTTCCTGCAGACTGAGAGCAGTTCCCGGAAAGGAATGATCATGTTTTCAGCCTGACCGATTTTCAGAGTTTTGGTGATTTGTCAAGCATGTGACAGAACACGAAGGTTGTGAGCACTGAGGACTCGGGGTCCTCATGGAGCAGGCTGAAGCCTACCTCCCCACTTGTCTTCCAGAAATACATAAAGAGTGACAAGAACGAGACAGGAAAAATGAGAAGTCAAGAAAGAGAGAAGGGAGGGTCAGGCAATCACGGATCAAAGGAGGAAACACGCAGAAGCCAGACAGGTGAGGGTTAAAGCTTGGGGATTTAAATTTTTTTTTTCTTTTCCTTTTTGTCTTTTTTACTGACCGGTAACAGGATCGCAACCCTTGGTGTCGCGCCTGTACCGGGGACCGGCAACGGGATCGCAACCCCTACATGTTGTACCCACACCGCACTCAGCCAGTGAGTGGGAACCAGTCTCCACATGGGATCTGAACCCTCGGCGGGAGCGCCGCCGTGTTGCACCCACACCACGCTCAGCCAGTGAGTGGGAACCAGTCTCCACATGGGATCTGAACCCTCGGCGGGAGCGCCGCCGCACTCCCAAGTGGCGCACTCTCCAGTGCGCCACCGGGCCGGCCCGGGGATTTAAATTTTAATATTTTAAAAATAGAGAGAGAAATAATAACAACAAAACAAAAACAACAACAAAAATAATTTTAAAAACTTATCTACTGTTTTTTTTTTCCTGCTTAGAAAAATCTTCCTCACCCCAAGATTTTAAGTTTATGTGTGCTTTGTTTTAGAAATTTATGATTTCAATTTTTTGATGTTTACAACTTTGTTTCATCTCTAACTAATTTGCCTAGGTGAAATGATGAGAGATATAGTCCCTCTCTCCCCAACCCAATGGTTAACCTGTTGTCCAGACCCATTTTTATGTAATCCTTTTTCTCCCCACTGGTTTGAAAGGCTCTCTTTATCATAAACTAAATTCCCATGTAGATTGTATCTATTTCTGGACCTTCTATTTGTTCTGTTGATAAGTTTGTCTATTTCCTAGTACCAGTTTTAGTTACTATGGCTTCATAATATGTTTTAACATAATGGGTAGGTTTAGTCCCTTCCTTGTTCTTTTTAAAGAATTTTTCTGGATATGTTCACATACTTTTTTGGGGGGTGGCTGGCTGGATCTGAACCCTTGACCTTGGTATTATCACCACACTCTAGCCAAGCGAGCAAACCAGCCAACCTCACATGCTTATTTCTTGAATGAACTTTAGTATTCTTTTAAGATCTTGTTGAACTTATAAATTAATTTGAAGACAATGATATTTTAGCAATATCGCGTCTTTCTATCAATGTCAATCCTCTTGAGCATGACGTTCTTTCATCCTTGTTCTCAGATAAGATTTTGAAGTTTTCCTTGCTGCTGAGGAGGAACTGAGTAAGCTCATTTAAAACTGTGGATGGTGACTAAAAGAAAAAAAATATGACAGACCCCTGTACTGGGGCCCTTACGTGGACCAGGCACCCTGCCGCAGATGAGGAAAAGGGCTGCACAGGTAGACAAGGCATGGAGCCTGTCACCAGGGGCTCAGCTAACAGGGGGTACCCACACACCAGTGTCTACTGGGTGGGCCAGTGAAGTGTTGTGGAAGAGACATGCACAGCCAGATGGGTGGGCCAGGGGTTCTGCCAGGTCCTAGAAAGCTACTCTTGAGAGGAAATGACACATGTGTAGTATGAGCAGTTTACCAGGTAGGGGGGAAGAGGAGTGTCCTGGGTGGAGGAAATAAGAGTCAAAAGAGGTTTCTCAAAACATAATCCAGAATACAGTACAGGTAACTGTGTTCTTGGTGTGTTCCAGGACTTTCTGAAACATTCACGTGCACCCCAAGATTTCAGTCTCCCTAATGAGAGCTGATGCTGCTTAGGCATTTGTCTACCCATCATCTGCTCAGCACTGAAGTGCATGTCTGCTTTTCCCCCAGGCCAGTGTCACTGTTTCCCAGATAAGATGTCACTGTTTCACATTTCTAATTACACTGGGAAAAAGCAGTTTCCTCTATGAAGGCAAATAGAGCCATTAAATGAAACACAGATGGAAGCCTCCACTACTTCACAGAGCGAGACAGGCATGAAGCATCCAAAGAAATGACAGCACAAGAATACATCTGACTGCAGTTATCACAGAGGATGGCTGAAATGCAGAATTTCTACAGAATGTTCACGGAACAGTGACCTACAAATCCAGCCTCCAGGTCCCAGCACCAGCAGTGGTTCATGAACCGGACAAAACAAGCCCGTAGGAAGTCTCCCAGCAGGATGGTGATGTATGTGACCAGCATGTCAGACACGGTCAGCCTCATGAATTCCTGCAGGAGAAACACAGTAAAAGTGAGTGGCCAGGGTTTGATCTTGTCCACTTCTCCCTGCTGGTGGCAGCCACACAAACTCTCCCCTACCTACCTAGATTCGTTCCTGTGACCCCTCAAGGCAGAGTGGTGGTGCAGAGAAAGGACCCCAGGCTTTGGAAAATGCTTAATTTAGGTCCCAGTTCTACAAATTACTAATTGTATGGCTTTGGAATAAACTCTCCCCTACCTACCTAGATTCGTTCCTGTGACCCCTCAAGGCAGAGTGGTGGTGCAGAGAAAGGACCCCAGCCTTTGGAAAATGCTTAATTTAGGTCCCAGTTCTACAAATTACTAATTGTATGGCTTTGGAATAATCTCTGAGCCTCTTGAAGCTGATAATGATATCAACCCTGCAGGGCTACTGGGAAGCTCAGTGATGACGTATAGAGATTGCCGGTATGTTGGCCATGCCCAGTGCCTGGCAGTTGTCATCACTAATGCACAGATATAGGACCTGAAGGCTCACCCCTTGCTTTGCCCACCTGCTCTGAACTGCCTGCTGTCCCCGCTAAGACTGAATGCGACCATCAGTGACTGGGGACAACAGCTGGCTTTCTTCACCATCCAATAATCAGATTTTTTCCTTAGATATAGAGAAAATAAGACAGGTTTTGCACAGAGGCACACAGCAGAAGACCCAAACGCAAAAGAACAAAGCTTTCTTTGCTTTCGTAGAGTATATATTATTTATTTATTTATTTTTTTTGAAAAACTGAAAAGATCTGCCAGACACCATCATGACCTTTAAGACACTAATAGATTTGGAGTTCCTAGAGGGCACAGGGTCTGTTTTATTCATTTTTGTATCTTCCAAGATAATTAAAAAATGTTTGCTGGATAAACGGCTGATGGGTTTTCAGGTTATACCTCAGTAAGAACTCAGGTTAGTGCTCCTAAGTCAAAGATGAGCTGACATGTATCAAGTTCCTACTCTGTGCAATGTGATGCCTTGTGGCTGGGGCTGGAGGTGGCGGAGGATACAGGTGAGCAGGACATGATACCTCGGACCCATTATTTCCAACAAGCTCAGAAAGAAACAAGCTTTACCAATGATGGAAAGAGTGATGGGCACTTGGGGAGGATGGCAAGAGAGATTCCATCCAAGGGGGTGAAGCAGGAAATGAAATCTTCTATAGCAGAATATTCCAAAGGAATCATATAGGTAATTGACTCTCTTCTGCCTTCTAAAGAGGGTGGTTTTTATTGACTTGAGGACTCTTTATCTATTACATACTGTGATGGGTTTGGAAATGCAGCAGCTGGAGAAGCCAAATTGCTCTGCACATTAAAGACAAGGAGGATTTTAAGAGCATGGAGGAATCTGGACTGGAGGAGACAAGTGGTGAGTCTGAGCCTCCATGAAGGAAGTGGAGAAAAGGCCCCCAGGGCCTCAAGGGAAAGAGACTCTGCTGCAGGGAAATGTCTGCTGGTGGACTGGTAGACAGTGTTCTATGAGCATGTGATGTGATTCCCTTCTCCATGGCACTTCATGGAGTTAAAAAACACTGTTGTCTAATGCTCTATATGAGCAGATTCTTCAGGGACCAACAAAGAAGTAATAAACTCTGCATCTCCCTGGGGTGGAAGGTGAATAGAAACCCTACACAAAGAGATGGAGTTGAGGAAGAGAAAATAGCCAAACCCTGTGTAACCCATGAATGTGTTAATTTTCTGCCTAAGAAGGCAAAGAACACTAGGCTCTGAAGTCCATGCTGTGCAAGCCACAGGAACAGTAGCAAAAGTGGATTAGGGGAAATGGTAATTCTTAATTTTTAAGATTCTAATAAAATCCATTAGTTCTCTTCACAGAAAAATGCACAGATGCATATATACACAGAATCCTGCATTCAATTTTTATGAGTATTTATTCACGATTTCCAGGTTAAGAACCCCAGGCTTTCAGTGAAATCTGCAGTAAAACTCTAAATAAATCCAAATGGTGTTAGACTGATATACAGAGCATATAGAAAAATATGTGTGCCACTGAAAAAAGCAAAAGTGAAAAGGTGGGACCTTCCTAACAAATACTGGCTTGGCACTTTTGTGGCTTAGAAATGGAAACACCAAGGAAGGAATAACCAGCCACTGAGAACAGGAATCATCTTTTCAGAGAGCACGACTACTCACAATGCCCACGGCTGTCTCCCAGCAAGAACCCCGGGGCACATCTGCAGGGTGCAGGGGCGGTCGGGGGACACTCTCATTCCAACCCGAGGAGTTGTAATAGTTAAACAGAGTCCAGTGAGTGATATTCTTTATTTTCTCTTCATTAGAAAGCTAGAACAGAAGATGGAGATGTGGAGTTGGAAGGAGCCAGGGATGGTCCAACTGTTTTCACAGGAATAACAACTAAAGCTAGCACATGCCACAGCCCAACATCTAGCCTCTGCCCTACCCCATGACAGAGTCTCTCCAGAAATGCCTTCCCCAGGTTTTCAAGCTACACAGGACAGAGGGACAATTAGCTGAAGTCCTTGGGCCTTTCCCATGAAGTTATCTTCTCTAAGTTAGTATGGATCCATCCATCCATCCATCCATCCAGTCAGTCATTCATTCTTCTTTGGAGAATAATTGATTTGGGGTCTATTCTGGGCATATAAGACAGTGATGATAGACGACCGACTGTTCACAGTCTAGTAAATGACAGAGATGAGTAGATAATTACAGAGGACAGTGATATAAGCTGTCAGAAATTTTCTCTGGGGACAAAGGAACAGCCACACCAGACAGTGGGGGCCACAGAACACTACCTGGAGGCAGTGACATCTGGGCCAAAACCTCAGGGAGGATTAGTCAACTGGTCAAACACCGAGAGAAGAGTAGAGAGAGGCCAGAGAGAATTTTGCCCCATGGAGGAAACGTGAGTCTCAGGAAAGTGCAGCAGTCTCCTGGGGTGGGAGGGAAGCCAGAGACCAAGGCGGAGGGGTAGGTAAGAGCCAGATCCACTCACTTGCATGCTTAGAACCTTCACATAGTTTCCTGTTAGCCTCAGGAAAAAGTTCCTGCTGCTTGATGATGAGGAGGGAGGGGTAGGGAAGAGGGGTGTGATTATCCTGCCCTCGCCCCAGTCTAGTTTTTCACATCTTCCCCTCTGCTCCATTGTTCAGCCACCCCACAGTTCCCTGCTGGCACTAGTGGTTCCTTCTGCTTTTTCCAGTGTCTGCTAAGGTTCCCTAGGGTGGGGTTTGAAGTCCCTCTTGTGCACTGCCATGCTGCCCTGGGCTTGCCCTCATGGAAGCACATCCCACGGTGTGCTATAAGGAAGGAGTCTGTCTCCCGACCCAGACTGTGAGCACACTAGGCACAGGATCAAGTCTTGCTCTACGCTGTGTCCCAGGGCCTAAGATAGTGGTCCCTCCATAAGTGTCAGGTGAGCACTGACGAATGGTTAAGTCAACCATGACATATCTC
>NW_007731684.1:82151-83173 GCF_000696425.1 Galeopterus variegatus
CTGTATGTGGGATCCGAACCCTCGGCGGGAGCACCTCCACGCTTCCCAAGCAGCGCACTAGTGCAGTGCACCACCGGGCCGGCCCCAGAGTCTGTGGTTTTTACCTTGAGGTGGACGTCGTCCATCAGGGCCAAGAGAAATGTGTAGAGGTTCCCCAGGAAGAGTGCAAAGATGCGTCCCAGCTGCCACTTCAGTCCGATGCGTGGGTGATAATTCTCCAGGGCAGCGATGGTTTCAAATAGAGGGGGACAAAACATCCCAAGCAGGGACATCACAATCTCTACCTGAGAAATCAGGAAAGTCTGGGTTACCTGTGTTATCAATATTATTACTTCCTTGGCCATTAACCCTGCATTCCTGGTGCTCATGCATCTCTATCTCTCTGCTGCCTCCTCCTCTATCCCTGGAGTTACCCTGGGGTCTCCACAACTTGCTATGTGACCCTGGTTAAGGCATCAACATGTGCCCGCACATCATAAGTGCTCTGCAACTGGTTGCTGTAATGATTATCTGCTATTAGTGTTGGTAAAAATAGCAAACTTTCTTTGAGTGGCAAATGAGTTAACACAGGTGGCAGTCCTTTGCATTATGGAGAAGTCATAGGCTAGGTAGGAGTCATCATGGTAACCCTCATCTCAAGGACATGGGAGACAGGAAGCTCAGATCACAGAAGGGAGCCAACACTGCAGTTAGGAGTGTGGTTAAGAGTATGGCATTTACATTGTGTAATATATATATATTTTTTTTCTTTTTGTCTTTTTTCATGACCGGTAACGGGATCGCAACCCTCAGTGTCGCGCCCATACCGCGACCGGCAATGGGATCGCAACCCTCGGTGTCGCACCTGCACCGCGCTCAACCAGTGAACGGACCGGTCTGTATATGGGATCCGAACCCTCAGTGGGAGTGCCACCGTGCTCCCAAGCGTCGCACTCTACCGAGTGCGCCACCGGGCCGGCCGTACATTGTGTAATATTGAATATACTAATTATCCTGATTTGAGCATCACATATTGCACACAG
>NW_007731684.1:83939-85535 GCF_000696425.1 Galeopterus variegatus
TATCCTGATTTGAGCATCACATATTGCACACAGGTATTGATATTCAATGCTATATCCCACAGATATGTACAATCAATTATGCTTCAAAAAATAAATAAATAAATAAAAGAATATGGCATTTGGAGTCCACTGTCTGGGTTCCACCCCCAGCTCTATCACTTTCTGGCTTTGGAACTTAGGAAAAGTCATGTAAGTTCTCTCAGCTTCTTGTTTCTTCATGTATAAAGAAGAGATAATTAACATAAATTTACTAGCTCAATGCCTGGTAAATGGTAAGCACTCAATTTTGGCTTCAATTTCAGGAAAATCCTGCCTTGTATAACCAAATCTGACCACAGTAGGACATCTCTCTGCAACTAAAACTGCTCACCCAGTGGAAAGTAAATCCCTGAACTGTTCCCTACATTGCAAGTTGGTTTACCCTTCTGGGCTGGTCTTGACTCTCCCATCCTCTCTCACTCCAACCCTTGCCCTGGCTTCTCATCACCTCCATACCTGCTCTTGCAGTTCTTCTCACCTGGAGAACCATCACTACACCATGTCCACCACTGCCCCTCTTTACAGATGTGTCTAATGCTCAGCTCATTCCTGCCTTTGCCACAAAATTTCCCTACCTCTCCAGCTCTCATGGACATTTACACCTGCAACACATCTGCAATCCCAAACATCTTATTTGATCACATTATTCCTGCCTACCATTGTTTGTGTTTTGGTTTATTCTTGTTAAGCCTGCTTCCTAATGAAATTGCAATCCCCTTAAGAGCAGAATCCATCTTGGACATCTTTTGTTTCCCTCTCACAGCTTTGTGACCCAGTAATGGCTTCATGGAAGGGATTTTGTTTCCCTCTGACTCTATTCTGCAGTTCTCCCATCCTACAGAGGGGACCCCAGCATTCTTGTCTTTCCCATCTTCTAAACTCATTCTAGCCAAGTCAGGAACTCCATGGGACCTCCAATCCACTGTTGGGAATGCCTGAGTTTATGTCCAGCCGCAGTGATCCAGGGTGGGTTAGAGGTAAGCTTAGACAATCAGGTATGTCCATAGAGCAACTTGAAGCCAGACAGGTTCTGGGTCCTAATCCTGACTCTACTGCTAACAAGCTGTGTATCTTAACCATTCTGGGCCTCAGATACTTTATGCAAAACTAGGAATAATGATGCCTACTCTGCCAGTATGCTATGAAGCATAAGTAAAATAATACACATACAGTGCCAGGCCCATTGTGGATATTCAGTTTTCTCCTTTGTTCTTCCTCCATCTGGCATTTATTGAGTACCTACTATGTGTGAATTGCTTTGCTAAATTCTGGAGATACAACAAAGAATAAAAAAAGAGGTGGACATAAATAACTACACAGCTAGTTAATAATCACAAAGGTAAAAAATGCTATAAAGGGTAAGTACATAAAGTGTGTAATAGAAATAAGAAAATAACATTTAAGCTCAGACCTGAAATTATTCAAGTGAGATGGGAGTGTGAGGAAGAAGGTGTTTCAGTAGAAGACAGAGTGCCCACGTGGCTGCAGCTTAGTGAGGAGGAGGAAGAATGACTGTGGTGTGGCTGGGAGGTAAGTCAGCGAAAGCCATTTAGGACT
>NW_007731684.1:86195-88196 GCF_000696425.1 Galeopterus variegatus
GGAGGAGGAAGAATGACTGTGGTGTGGCTGGGAGGTAAGTCAGCGAAAGCCATTTAGGACTTCATCCTAAGAGTAAATAACTTTTTTTAATTAAAAAGTTTTTTCTAACCCAATAACGGTTTTTTAATGGTGAATGGATCTTCATAGTAATAATAATAATTTACAGTTCTGGGAAGATGATTGTCTTTGTCTATTTCTGTTGCTTATAGTAAAATACCTGAAACTGGGTGATTTATAAAGAAAATAAAACATATTGCTTACAGTTTCTGAAGCTAGGGAGTCCAAAGTCCAGGGAACACATCTGGTGAAGGCTTTGGTGGTGTTGACAGTAACCCAGGGGTCTCACAGGGCAGAAAATGGTGGAGCAGAGAGAGACTAATAACCTCTCATGTGCTCTTCTTTTAAAGCCCTCAGAACCACACCCCTGACCACCATTATTAATCCATTCATTAGTGCATGGTCCTACAGTCTAATCACCTCTTCAAGGCCCCACCTTTCAATTACCATAATAGGATTTCCCACCCTCAACAGTTTGGGAATTAAGCTTCTAATATATGAACTTTGGGGGACACAACTCAATCAATCCACAGCAATGATGGTAGCCACAACATAAGTTTTGAATCTCCCTGAACTCCCACATAAAGCTAGACAGAGCAACTAAACAACCCTAAAAACCTACAGACAACAAAACTAGGTGAAGTAGTGTCCACCTAAATCCTAAAATACAAGTGGGTGGGAACAAACTACTAACAGCCCCAAGATCTGATGGAATTAATGTCTGTATAAGAGAAAGCCAAGAGAATCAATGGAGTGTTCAATGAATTTGAGAACAAGAGAATGTTAACATAGCCAATAAATAGTTAATGAAAAGCACAATGGATCAATCTGAGAACAGCAACTGAAACCGTGAGGAACTTTACTCAGTCCAATAATGGGTGAGTATAAGGCAGTTCTTGGTTAATTTGGAAATGGACTGAAACAGCCCCAGCCACTTCAATTCTTGAAATTGACCAGTCAATCATCCTTGCCAGACAGGGACCATGGTTAATTTGGAAATCGGCTGAAACAGCCCCGGCCACTTCAATTCTTGAAATTGACCAGTCAATCTTCCTTGTCAAACAAAAACTGACTTTAAGGAGAATATTCCTTCTAAAAATTGGAAAAACTCAGACATGGGGTAACAGAATTCTGTGAAGAATTAGAAATTAAGGGGAAAAACCACATTAAAATTGAAGAATAACTGAAAGGATCACAATAAAAATAAATATAATCATAATGACAAGAGAAGAAAAAGATGAAAAAGAGGAGAATTTTAAAAATAAAAAATAAATGAAGAAACACATTAACAGAATTTGAGCTAAAATATGGTATTTTGAAGATAGGCAAAGAAGATTCAACATCAGGATAATAGGAGTTCCTGAAGAAGAAAACCTAATAAAGGAACATAACAAATTTAAAAAATATAATTCAATAAATCTTTTCTTAAACTGAAACACAAGATTCAAATTAGCCTAAAATTAAAAAAAAATATTTGGAAAGAACACACTGTGTACCTGAGAATATCATCCAGAATGACTGACACCAAGAAATATTCTAGTAAAGTTAATGGACTTTTAAAAAAAAGGAAAGTAAATTCTCTGGGCATGCATGCAAAAATAGCAACTGATTTTTAAGAGAAAGAAAATTAGAATATTATCAGACTTTTGACATAAATGCCTTATGCCAAAAGAAAGTGGAGTTATGTATTTAAGACATTCAGGGAAATAAAATGTGAGCCAAGGATTTCATATCCAGTAAAATTGACTTTTAATTATAAAGAGCACAAACTGTATGATGTGCAAGAACTCAAGGAATATTATTTGCGTGAACATTTCCTAAAGCTCTCTTAGAATAAAATAAAAAATAAAATAAAATAAATGAAATGAAGCTCTCTTAGAATAGAATAAAAAACTATCAACATAAGGGCTAATGGTGACCATTAAACACGGTATGTGCCGGGGC
>NW_007731684.1:89980-92810 GCF_000696425.1 Galeopterus variegatus
GTGACCACGCCAGTTGTCGGGCTCTTTTACCTGCTGGTAATCCTGCACCGAATGGGCCGATAGTCGAGCTAGAGCTGGGTCTTGGAGCTACCAGGCCCCTCAAGCCCATTCAAAGACTGGGTCACAAACCCTTCATATGTCAGGCTGGGTCACCAGACCCCTTCATGCCTGTCTCTGAGCTAGGTAATCGGCCACAGGGTCCTCGGAAGCTGCAGGTCTGGAAAAACATGTCCACGCAGGGCAGGGCACCTGATGCAGTAAAGACCAGCCAAAGTGGCGCCGCCCACCCACACAATGTTTTCCGGACCACCCTGAACCGGCTCTGAGGTGAGGGGAGCCTGACCAAATTGTTCCATTTTCCCAACAGGTACTTTGTTATGGCAGCCTGAATGGGGAAAAAAACCAAACCTTTTCATTCTATACTCCCAGCACTCTCAACACTTTATTTCCAGAACACTTCTGACACCAGACAGGTCGATTTTTTACCCCACACAAACCAATACTCTGACACCAGCAGGGTGACCTAAAATTAATTCACTTCTGACACTCATTAGAGTTAGCACAGATTCTACAGGTTAGGGGCTCAGTCACACAAGACTGATCCCCACTTCAGATGCTAATCACAAGTATTAGGTTCCCAGGCTACCCACAATTTCTGTCCTACTTGGATATAAATCAGAAGTTTTCACAACTCCTTTCACAGGTTTGATCATCTTCTAGAGTGGCTCATAGAATTCAGGAAAACCGTGTTAATTACTAGATTACCAGTTTATTACAAAGGATATAAGTCAGGGACAGCCAGATGAAAGAGATGCAAAGGACAAGGTATCGGAGAAGTGCATAGGGCTTCCATGCCCTCTCTGGGCACACCAGCCTCCATGTGTTCAGCAACCTGGAAGCTCTTTGAACCCTGTACATTCAGATTTTTATGGAAACTCCATTATGTAGTCATGATTGATCAAATCATTGGCCATTGGTGATCAACTCGACCTTCAGCCCCTCTCTCCTCCTGGAGGTAAGAGGGTGGGGCTGAAAATTCCAACCCTTTAATCACTTGGTTTGTTCCCCTGGTAACCAGCCCCCACCCTAAGGCTATCCAGGAGACCCAGACACCAGTAATCTCATTAGCATACGAAAAACCGCAGTCATTTTAGAGATTCCAAGGATTTTAGGGGCAGTGTGCCAGGAAACGGGGAGAAGACCACAATATATATTTCTTATTATATCACAATGACACAGTCAGCCCTAGCAGCCTAAGACACTGGCTCACAGTGGAATAGAACTAGAGCACAAGTACCAGAGTGTGAAAAGTCAGCAGTGCCTTCAGGGCACTGACGCTCCGCTTATATTTCCCGCAGGCTTTCACTTAAAATTGGCCTTGGCGGTCTCCTACTGCACTGTCAGATCCTCAGTGTTTTCAAGGTATGCTTTTTCTTTAAACCAGCATTTTCAGTGCTTTTAATTGGTTACTTGATCCAAGTAACCTAGGCCACCACTAGCAGAAACTACCAGAAACCTTTCTGTGTCCTGATGTTTTAGATGAGTTCATTATAAATAGCTGTAGCTTTAAAAAAATTCACTATTACTATTATTATTATTGTCTTTACACTGTAGCATTAAATCCATCTACATGGACTGTAACCACTGTTATATTTAGATTTAAATCTGATTTTGTGCTTTATATTTGTCCTACCAGTCGTGTATTTCTTTTTCTATCCTTTCTTACTTTGTTGGGGCAGACAGATTCTTTCCTATTATTTAATTTATTTAGCTCATAATTCTGTGGGGCAGCATTTTTTTCTAGGCTAGCTGGGTGGTTCTTCTGCTGGCCTCACCTGAACTCACTCATGTATCTGTGGTCAGCTGATGGTTGATGACTTCATTCACAAATCTGTGGTTGATGGGCTGAGGCAGGAAGTTAGATAGAGACAAGAGTGGAAGGAGAAAACCTGGTTATTTGCAAGTGGGAAAACTGGTTCCAGGAGGACTTAGGAATGCACATGTGCAAAAGTGGCCTCAGGCACAAAGACAATTCCAGACAGGGACCCACCCCCCCCAACCACCTTGGGTACCATTTGGTTGGACCAGTGAACTCTCACCCGCTAGGGTGCCAGTCACTTTAACCACTAGGAGAGAGACTACACTCAGGGCTCAACTAATGACCAAATGACACATCCAGCTAAGAGGACTTTAAACCCCCCAGGAGTGTAACTGTCAGGGCTCTTGAGCCACCTTCCTGCTTGAGCCCATTCCATCTTCTCCAGAGTGTATTCTAAATATTTCACTTTGCTAAATAAAACTGTCTTTTGTTTTTCACCTCTGGTGTGTCCAATTCTTTATTTAAGACATCAGGAACCTGGATTTAGTCAGTGGAACCTGGAATTTCCTTTAACATGGCTATCAGCTAGGGTGATGAGATAACTGGACTGTGTGTCTCTCACATTCAGCAGGATAGCTGGAGATTGTTCACGTGATGGGGTCGCAGGGTTCCCAAGAGCAGCAAAAGAGCAAGTCCTAATACACAAGCGCTTTTCAAGTCTCTGCTTGTTTCATGGTTGCTGTTGTCCCATTAGCTAAAACAAGTCAGATCGGGCCGGCCCGGTGGCGCACTGGAGAGTGCGCCGCTTGGGAGCGCGCTGCCGCTCCCGCCGAGGGTTCGGATCCCATGTGGAGACCGGTTCCCGCTCACTGGCTGAGTGCGGTGTGGGCGCGACACCAAGGGTTGCGATCCCGTTGCCGGTCCCCGGTACGGCTGTGACACCGAGGGTTGTGATCCCGTGACCAGTCAGTAAAAAAAAGACAAAAAGGAAAAAAAAAAAAAAAAAAAAAA
>NW_007731684.1:93362-94941 GCF_000696425.1 Galeopterus variegatus
CTGAGTGCGGTGTGGGCGCGACACCAAGGGTTGCGATCCCGTTGCCGGTCCCCGGTACGGGTGTGACACCGAGGGTTGTGATCCCATTACCAGTCAGTAAAAAAAAGACAAAAAGGAAAAGAAAAAAAAAAAAAAAACAAGTCAGATGGCCAAGCCAAGCTGGATTCAAGGGATGGAGAAACAGATCCCGCCACTTCATGAATGTGCAAAGGAACGTGCATACAAGGATAGGGAGAATTTGTAGCCATTTTCACAAACTACCACAGATGTCAAATTCCCAAAAGAGACTTATGGATTCAACATAATCAAATAAAACCTTAATGTGTTTTATTGTGGATCTCAATGAAAGAACTCATTCTACCAGATATCAAGACATTCTATAAAGCCATAGTATATCAGTGTGTTTTTACTCCAGGAATAGACAAGTAGACCAATGGAATAGAAAAGAGAGCCCAGAATCACACCCATACGTTAATAGACATTTGATTTATGACGTATGGCACTGCAGAGCTGTGCGGAAAGAATCACCTTTTTAATAACTGATGTTGGACAATTGGCTATCCAGTTGATTGACATGCTAATTATAATCCATCTTTATCTATTTACAAAAGCCAGTTCCCAAAGTCTGATAACAGGTGACTCTTTGTTCAAGATGCTCACACTACTTGACTGGAAAGGGATGTAATTTCACTTTTTAAAACAAGTCCTGCAATCTAGACTTTCCACAATTCAGCTGAATGACATAGGAACCAGCAATTTCAGTTTTTGCCCCCAATCTTCACCTCACCGGAGATGTCCTTCTTACCTCGTTCCTTTCATACCAGCTGACATTCTGCCTTTTGGAGAATTCCTGTGATCGCTTCACCACAAAGTAGATGAGGTACCCACTTCCACACAAACAGCAGATGGTGAGAAAGTTGGCCAGGACACGAAGACATCTCGTCAGATGGATATTTTCTTCTTTATTACTCTCTTGTTCGTCCACTATTGATTCCTTAATGTGTAAAAACGAGATGTGAACAACGTCAGGCCAGGAACCAACAGGAACCATGGTGGTTGTGTCCCTGAGAATACTACTTCTTATATTTCCATAAATGAAATTATGCAGAGGGAGTGATATAACGCAGGGGCCCTGTGCCCTGTGGGGAACTAGTTATTTTCTTTAAGAAAATATATTTTGTTGTCATTGTTATTTTGGCACATATAACAAGAGAAACAGGTTTATTGAATACTTACTATGTGCTAGATGTGGTACTAAATGCTTTCCATGCATTATTCTTCTTAATCCTAACAACAGACCAACAGAGCAGTTATTATTACTACTTACATTACAGAACCTGAGGCCCAGAGAGGTTTCAGTAACTTTCTGATTGGGATTGTTTTAAATCTATAGATCAAATAGATTCAAATAGAATTTAACAAAATCGAACCTTCTCATTTGGGAGCTGGCAAGTTTTTTCTATAAAAAGCTAAATAGTAGGGCCGACCCCGTGGCTCACTCGGGAGAGTGCAGCGCTTGGAGCGCAGCGACGCTCCCGCTGCGGGTTCGGATCCTATATAGGGATGGCCGGTGCGCTCA
>NW_007731684.1:95918-96896 GCF_000696425.1 Galeopterus variegatus
AAAAAAAAAAAAAAAGCTAAATAGTAGATATTGTTGGCTTTGCAGGCCATATGGTCTCTCACAATTACTCAACTATGCTATCGTAGCATGAAAGCAACCATAGACAATATGTAAGTAAATGGGCATGACTTTGTTTCAATAAAATTTTATTTACAGAAGTAGGCAGCAGGCTGGATTTGGCCCCCAGGCAATAGTTTGCTAACCCCTGTTCTAATCCATGAGCATAGTATATATCTGCATTTCTTTCTTTCAGCAATGTTTTGTACTTTTTCGTATAGTGGTGTTAT
Source organism: Galeopterus variegatus (assembly GCF_000696425.1). Classification (NCBI taxonomy): domain Eukaryota; kingdom Metazoa; phylum Chordata; class Mammalia; order Dermoptera; family Cynocephalidae; genus Galeopterus; species Galeopterus variegatus. The sequence continues at coordinate 96,206 of NW_007731684.1, forward strand.
ATATATTTTTTGGTTCAATTTATTCCTAGGAATTTTACGTTTTTTTGAGACTATTGTAAATGGAATTAAAAATTATTTTCTAATTGTTTTCTTCTAGTATATAAAAATACAACTGATTTTTTTATTATTAACTTTGGGTCCTGCATCAGTAACTCTCCACAAAGACACAAATAGTAAGTGGCAGAGCTACAATGGAACATTAGGTCTCCTGGACATCAAAGTACCAAGGAAGAGACTTTTCCAACCAATTATCAGTTACTGTGTTCAGGTTCAGGTTTAACTACCTCATTAGGCAGTCAATGTATGTTAGCACATAATTATCAAAACATCTGCCCTGTTACATAAGTGTATTACCTCTGTTTTGAATAGACTCAGAGGAGAAGGCTTTCTCCTCCTCAGATGTTCAAAGTGCTTGATGGGCATTGACCTTCTTTGCCCCTCTCTGGTAGGTCTGGAGGAAGAGTCAACCCACCCATCCACCCCTGCCCTGGCCTTGGGTGCAGATGGCCATAAGCTCCCCATAGCAGTGAGAAGGAGAAGCAGAGGAGAACTGAGTCAGCTCCCTGCTCCACCCACTGCCAAGCCGACAGGACACTGGGGCTCATGAAACCCACGTAGTGAGTTGCCTGAGCCCTTAGGTGGGTGTCCCTGACATCTGTAGGCATCAGTCAGTGGGCAGCAGCCCACTCTT
>NW_007731684.1:98542-100547 GCF_000696425.1 Galeopterus variegatus
ATCTTGAAGCTGAACGTGAAGTTGTCACTCTCCCCCTCACCTGTGCTCCCCTGGGTATTGCAGGCCATCCTGCAAAGTACACACCATGTCATTATGCCCGCCCTCTTTCTGCTGTGCCACCCCAAGGGAACCATGGCCTGAGTCAGTCTTGGGCTCAGGTAGCAGATGAACAGGTAGCAAACATCCAAGGAGGGAATGAGCCAGGCAGAGACTTGAGCCAAGACAGCTTTGCTGATATCCAGGGCACCTTCCCCCCCAACAAATTCAGAGTCCCCTGCATGCGCACATGGTGTTGGGTAACAAGGAGTCTGCAGCACACAGGACACTTGACCATTTTTCTCCCCTTACACCTAATTTCCTGTGGCTTGACTCATCCGCAAATGCAACTGAGAACTCTTTATAGGGACTCTGTTCTCAAAGGGGAATACCCCTTCTAAGTCAGCCACCAGGTTTTCTTGGACTGAACACATATTTTTTACTGATATAAAACCTGGTGGCTGACACCGCAATCAAGCAATCTTGGTTGAAAGTACTTTGGACCTTCCTATTTCATCCCACCTGTCCTCAGCCTCTCCTTGTGCCCCCCGGCGTTAATCCCTGTGGCAATCACAGAATTCCAAGCAGGGGCTCTATTAGATACTATGTGGTGTCTTATGCTCCTCCCTAACTCTATCTTACATGTTGGCTTTTTGGATTTGCTGTTCCATAGGGCTTAGTTAGTTTTTTTTGGTTCATCGGGAGAGAATTCCATATTCCTATACTTATCTGGGATAATAGCAGGGGAAAAGTAACAACACGAGGGCTAAGGATAAAAACAAGCCTGTCTCTTTGTTTTTTCCTTTTTGCTTGATACAGCTGGGCAGCCAGATATCACCTAGTGGTCACTGTTGAGTGCTGGGCAGGGTTGTGTGAAAGGCAACACTTTCCCCTGAGATGATGTGATAGAAAGCCAAGCTGGGCCTACCCACTGCCCTTTCAGGGATTCTAACNTAAATGTGACTTCTGCTAGGTTCTGGGGGAAAGAAAGTCTGATGGATCAGGCAGGAGAAACACTGAACCATCAGGAACTTGGGATGGCTTTTATAGTAACGGGGGAAAAATATGATGTGCAGTTCTTTGGTGTCACAGCTGCTACCTTCATTCATTTGCTTACTGCCTGGCTTGTTATTTTATATGAACCACAGTTCTGCAGGCCACCTCAAATTTCTTTCATGAACAAATAAATGAGAAAACTACACGTGGATTATAAGAAACAGGATTTAGTCCTTCATTCCCATACTTCCAAACCAGGGTTCTCAACTCTTTCTGGGTGTTCTAATCACTTGGGAGAGCATTTAAAGAACCAATGCTGGGACCCCACCCTAGACCAATTATATCAGAATCTCTGGGGATGGTGACCAGGATATTTTCAAAGCTCCTTAGGTGATTCTAGCATGCAGAAAAGGTTGAGAGTTGCTGTCCCAAATGTTTTTCCACTTCCTCCAGGAGAAAGTTGTTCCATGAGCAAACAAGCAGGACCAGATCCCAGCATCAGGATTTTCTGCCATATTAAGTAGTTATTTCTATTTTGTGGCAGCACGGTGGTATGGGGATCTGAACCCCCCAACCTTGGTGTTATAACACCGTGCTCTAACCAACTGAGCTAACTGGCCAGCCCCTCTCTGCCATATTAAGAAACAGATGGTGTGTACCAGCTACGAGCATTCATCTGGAAGGCTTGAGAGCTGGGCTTGTGCTTCCAGTAAAGCTCTTGCCACAGATTATTTAGCGATCTTATTTCCTATGCCCCACTTGGGATATGTCTCCCAGTGACCGGAGGGACCCAGAGATCCCCCAGAGAGTGGGAACTGCCTTGGGGGAACTACCTTGAAGCTGGTGGTGATGGAGGCATATTTGTTGTCGGCCGTCTCTGAATTCCCAATCAGGTAGTCCCAGCTGGTGAACATCTTGAAGCTGAACGTGAAGTTGTCACTCTCCCCCTCACCTGTGCTCCCCTGGGTATTGC
>NW_007731684.1:101844-103769 GCF_000696425.1 Galeopterus variegatus
CTGAGATGATGTGATAGAAAGCCAAGCTGGGCCTACCCACTGCCCTTTCAGGGATTCTAACCAGGCTTCCAGAGTGCTCTACTCTGTTCCTGGAGACACAGCTACCCATGTCCTACTGGGAGAAGTGGCCCCTCGTGACCCTGATGAAGGGTGAGTGGGTCCTGGCGGTCAAGTTTGTGCAGGAGACTGTGCCTCCTACCCCACATCCCCTAGCCATAGCTGATGGGGTCCCCTGACCCTGAAGAAGGCAATTCATGGGTTAGGCCAAGTTTTTTCTTCAGAGAATATGAATTAAGAAACAGATACATTCAAAGGCCATTTCTGAAAACAGAGACAGGTAGAGTTGGGGCCAGAGAGGTTGCCATGGTTAATCACAGCCACTTACATTTATTTAGTATAGGTTTATTATTTATATCTTATAACATGCAAGCTAGAGTTCTAGAGGCACAAAAAAGTTTTTCTGAGGAAGCTGAACACTGGAGAAAGGCAGAAACAGGTCTTGTAAACCTCCAGCCTTACTTTCCCAGGTACTGTGCTCCCTCTTAAGCCACGCTGGCATTTTGACAGTTTGGGGAACACACAAGTATATTTGCTGCCTCGGGACCTTTGCACAAGCTCTTCCTTTTTCTAAAATGCTATGCCCCGGGCCGAGCCTGTGGCGCACTCGGGAGAGTGCGGTGCTGGGAGTGCAGCAGCACTCCCGCCACGGGTTCGGATCCTATATAGGGGTGACCGGTGTGCTCACAGCGCTCACTGGCTGAGCGCGGTGCGGCCAGTCTCAAAAAGGACAAAAACAAAACAAAACAAAACAAAAAATAAATAAATAAAATAAAATAAAATGCTATGCCCCTTTCAGCATGACTTTCAGCATGGCTGGCAGTTCCAAAACAAAACAAAAAATAAATAAATAAAATAAAATAAAATAAAATGCTATGCCCCTTTCAGCATGACTTTCAGCATGGCTGGCAGTTCCTAGCCTCATCTAAAGCTGTTTCTATCCCATTTCCTAGAACTTCCCACACTACCTGGTTTGTGTCTTTTATACCACATACTACAATCCACATTTGCTTTGTGTATTTGTTTCCTTATTTTCTCTCTAAATGCCTCACAAGAAGTAAGTAGGCATACAGTGGCCAGGGGAATGAATTGTTTGTGTGAAGAAAAGTCAAAGCCTGTAAAGGTGACAGTCATACTTACGATCTAATGACAATCATCAGGCTGTAGCCGAACACGCTGACCCCCACCATAAAGTAGGCCATAGGCAGCCTGTACCTCAGCCACCCAATGGTCCTCTGGTTGTTGTAGTAGCCGTAGAAGAGAGCGGAATACTTGATGTAGCCCTGTGGGACAGCAAATCCGAATGCTCTGGGTTTGCAAGCTCAGAGCAGATGGTCATCAGACACTTCCATTCTAGCAGGGATTTCTTTCTCGGTTTTACCCAGAGCCTAAGGGGAAGGAGGAAGAGTTCCGGGGGTCCTTGTTCTTTCTTTCACCTCCCCAGTTGCTCCAGGGTCTATCCATGTCTCCCCCTCTTTCCCTTCCTCATTCCTTTTACTTCCCCATTACACAGAGTGCATGGAGATACGGGAGGGAGAGGAGAGTGTCGTTACATTGGGGATACAACTGGGGAGAAGGGGCACGTGTAAGTGCATGCGTGCCTGGGCCTGCAACACACACGCATGAATGGCTCCAAATCAGTTTTCCCAGTCCGCGGGGTCTTAATTCAACACGTGAGAAGCAGATGAAAGTCTACGAGCTTTCTCAATATCCCAAAACTTCTAAAGACAATTATACAGGATAAGGCTCACAGTCTAACCTGAACTTCAAATTTTGCTTTGTTTTATTTTTGGCTTTTAGGTGTAATTGGCTTTAGGTGTAATTAGGACACTTTTTTGGTGTAATTATTTAGGTGTAATATTAACTTC
>NW_007731684.1:104091-111122 GCF_000696425.1 Galeopterus variegatus
TTCCCAGTCCGCGGGGTCTTAATTCAACACGCAAGAAGCAGATGAAAGTCTACGAGCTTTCTCAATATCCCAAAACTTCTAAAGACAATTATACAGGATAAGGCTCACAGTCTAACCTGAACTTCAAATTTTGCTTTGTTTTATTTTTGGCTTTTAGGTGTAATTGGCTTTAGGTGTAATTAGGACACTTTTTTGGTGTAATTATTTAGGTGTAATATTAACTTCGATTTTGAACACTTTTTATGTCTTTGCTAAATACAAAACAAGGGATTACTGTTTCATAATTGGCTTTAGGTGTAATTAGGACACTTTTTTGGTGTAATTATTTAGGTGTAATATTAACTTCAATTTTGAACACTTTTTATGTCTTTGCTAAATACAAAACAAGGGATTACTGTTTCATAAACTCAGTTTGTTTTTGGTAGACAGGATGTATCAACAGGGATCCTTGGATGAAATAAGGAATAAAGGAAATCCTTAGTAGTAGTATAGTTGGGCACCCCTGTTCCAAATAATTGGGAAAAATACTCCAACTCATGTTCACACAATTTTGAGGGGTTTCAGTCCTGCCTTTGAGAGTAAAGGATGGCAGCAGCAGTGACCTGTCGTGGGAGGCCCCATGACCATGACTCCCAGCCTCAGGAACCCCTTGGAGCTGAAGACCAGAGGCATGAGGGTGTGGGAACTCAAAAAGGAGGGGAGGGCATGCCAGGCAGAGGACCATGAGCAAAGGCAGGGAGGCATCGAATGTGTGACACATGCAGGGACTTCTCCCAAACTTGATAATATTGGGGCACTAAAGTGTGAGGTATTAGTCAGACATGAGACTGGAGGGCTAGGGAGCAGCCGGGTCATTAACAGCTCTTTTGTAAACCCAGTTAAGAACATTGGCTTTTATTCCATTTGGAAATGGGAATCAAGAAATATCCAAGGTAGGGGAGTGACAGGGTCATTCTAACAGCAGAGGGAATGGAGATTTTAGGAACCCAGCCAAGGCAGGGAGGAGAGGTAGAAGATTCTGACAGTCATCTTGGTAAACCGAGGGTATTATTCGAAGTAGAGGTAAGGGGGATGGAGAAAAGCACTGTGCCAAGTGCTGGGATCCCTTTTGATTAAAGACTCAGTTTTAATAATTAAATGCTCTATTTCACACTTACCAATGCAATCTTTAGGCCTCACAATCACAAAATGGGAGTGCATTGGCATGTTTGCAATAGCACCTCAAAACCCCATAGATGGAAAAGTCCATGGCATTTTATTCTTCAGCCTGGATATTCATTGATTTTCTTCCTCCTTGGATATTCATCAATTCCCATTCCCAAGTGGAATAAAATCCAGTGTTCTTAATTGGGTTTACAAAAGAATTAAGAAATATTCAGTAGGTGGGCTCAGATTTAGTGACTGATTGGATGAGGGGGGTGGTGGCAAGAGAGAGGGAGAAGTGTAGGATGACTTTCAGGTTTCAGACTTAAATGACTGGATGAATGGTGGTTCCAATAAAGGAGACAGGAAAAAGAAACATGGGATTTAACTGGATAGATGCTAAATTTGAGAAGCAGGTAGGGCATTCAGTTGAGGGTCTGAAATTGTGGGAAAAGCTGGAGTGGAGATATATTTATGGTCTTAATATGGGTATGGGGAGAGAAAGCAGTGCTGTGAGACCACCTTACACAGAGCTGGCAGAATGAAGGGAGAAGTGACCTCATGGGGAACTCACATCCACCTGTGTGTGTGGCTAGAGAGAGGCGCCCATGAAGGACACCTGGGAGGACTATTGAGAAACGTGGTTTCTGAGCTCATTTAGCCTAGCAGTGGGGTCATATATGATGAAAGCACTGGGTTCTCAATAATTAAGTGCAATATTTCACACTTATCCGTGCAATCTTTAGGCCTTACAGTCACAAAATGGAAGTGTATTTGCATGTCGGCAACACTACCTCAAAATCCCAAAGGACAGAAAAGTCCATGGCTTTTTCTTCCTCAGCCCGAGGCACTGTTTTTCTGGGAATACTTCCATAGGGCATGCCCATCAGTACCTTGTGCAGGAGCAGAATCACGCAGGTGTAGTGGAGAAAATGCAAACACAGAGACATTCAAGTACTGGGTTAAATACTTTTCTTCTCAGAGCAGGACACACCAATTTCCTCTCTAAGTAACATGAATCACTTTCCTGATTTTAAAAGTAACACACTCATGGTGGAAAATGTAAAAAAGTACATAAGAGCATTTAAAAAATTACCTGTGATCTCCGCAACTCAAAGATAGTCACTGCAAGATATTCATGTATTTCTTTTCAGTTCCTATAACTCAGTTATTTCTGATATATATGTATACACACACACACACACACATATTTAGTCTGGTTAGTTAGCTTAATATTATTTTTTGACCAGTTCCTTATATCATAAGGTAGTTCTCAAAATAAAATGACTTTGAAGTATCTAATCATTTGTATGTGCCGTAGACTTACTTAACAAATCCCCCATTATTATGCATTAGAGTATTTCTAGTTTTTCACACATACGCAATTCTATTAATAAATATCCTTATACATATGCCTACTATGGTTTAAATGTCCCCTCCAAAATTCATGTTGAAATTTAATTGTCATTATAACAGTGTCGAGAAGTGGGACCTTTCAGAGGTGATTAGGTTGTGAGGACTCTGCTTTCATGAATGAATTAATGTCATTATCATGGGAGTGGGTTAGTTATTGTTGGAGTGAGTTTCTGATTAAAAGAATGAGTTTGAACCCCTGTTCTCTCTGTTTCATGTACTTGCCATATGACACCTTCTGCCACGTTATAACACAGTGTACAATGATGACTCGTGTGGCTAAGATCCAGGGGATAAAGGAGTTTTGCAGAGGTGATCCTGGGACGTGGCATGGGTATTTCCTATGAGTCATTTGCTGATTTCAAAAACAACACCTGGGCTGGCCCCGTGGTGCACTCGTGAGAGTGTGGCGCTTGGGTGCACAGCAGCGCTCCCGCCGCGGGTTCGGATCCTATATAGAGATGGCCGGTGGGTTGCGATCCCCTTACCGGTCACAAAAAAGACAAAAAAACAAAAAACAAAAAAACAACAGCTGAAAGATTAAGAAAGTGTGCAGAGATTTTGGAACAGTCAAAGGGCTAAAGGTGGAGATAAAAGTTAAATTTAGGGGTGATAGGAAGATGCTTTGTATCTTTTTGTAGAAGATCAAAAGCCCAGGTTTTTGATTGAGGCCTTGGAATACTTTACTCTGAGGGTAAAGGTAAACAAAAATATAGACCAATCCTCAAAGGAATTTAATCCTAGTCTCGAGTGAACTAAATTTCTGATTGAATTGAGGTGATCCTGGTTAGTTCTCCTATTGGAAGAATAAGTAAATCTCAATCATTTTTCAGTAAAAAACAACCAGTTATAAAGGAAGACAAGACTTGACCAAAAACCAAGAGAAAAATTAAGCAATAGAAACAAATTCACAGGAAGTCCAGAAAGGGAGTTGTCAGTCATGAACTTTAAATAAGTTTCATTGATATTTTTAAGGAACAAAGAAACAAGATGAAGAATTTCAGTAGAAAACCAGAAACTATAAAATCAATCAAATGGAAGTTACAGAACTGAAAAATGCAGTTATTGAAATTAAAGACTCAGTGGACAGATTAGCTAAAAGGAGAGTGGCTGATTTAAAATATAGAATTAAAAAAATATCCAGACTTAAACAAATAGAGAAAAATACAAAAAAAATCGAATTAAACATAAGGCATACATGAAAATATAGAAATAAGAATATACATATTTGTAGTCACAGAAGGAGAAGAGAGAGAGGGTGGAATAGCACAGACACAGCATTTAAAGGGATAATGGCAGAGAATTTTCCAAGTACGATGAAAGATAGTTTAAGATTTAAGAAGTGCTGCAAATCCCAAGCAGGATATAGACTGTTCTGGATTTTTACTGCTGTGTAACAAATTACCACAAACTTAATGGCTTAAAGCAATGCCCACTTATTAGCTGCAGTTTTGTAGGTCAGAAGTCCAGAGTGGCATGTCTGCTCAGGGTCTCACTGGGCTGAAATCAAGGTGTCAGCCGGGGCTAAGGATCTCATCTGGGGTATGGGGTCTTCCTCCAACCTCACTGATTGTTGGCAGAAGTAATTTCCTTGTGGCTGTAGGACTGTCCCTGTTTCCTTGTTGGATGTCAGCTGGTGGCCATACTCAGCCTCTACAGGCCTCCCACATTCCCCATCACATGGCCCTTCCATCTTCAAGCCAGCCATGGTGTGTTAAATCCGCCTCGTATATTCAATATCTCTGACTTCTTCTGCAACCAGCCAGAGAAAACTCTTGGCTTTTAAAGGGTTCATGTGATTAATTAGGTCCACGCACATAATCTCAGAGTGATATCTCATCATATTCCCGGGTTCAATCCACACTCAGAGGGGAGGGGATTATACAAGATTGAGAGTCATTGAGGGTCTACCTAGAATTCTGCCTACCATGTATACAGCAAACAAACAAACAAACAAAATGACAACAAAAACTTCATGGGGGGTTGCAGAGACGTTGGTTAAACAAAGCTGGATTTCAGTTAGGAATAAATTTAAGAGATTGATTGTATGATGTGGTGACTATAGTTAGAAACAGTGTATTGTATACATGAAAATTGCTAAGACAGTAGATTTTAAGTGTTCTGACCACAAATAAATGATAAGCATGTGAGGTAATGCATATGTTAATTAGCTTGATTTAGCCATTCCACAAAGTACACATCAAAACATCATGTTGTACACCATAAATATATACAATTCACATTTGTCAATTAAAAGAAATAAATTTAAAAAAACTTCACCTAAGCAAACCACAGGAAAATTTAAACAAATTCTTCAAGAGAATAGAAAAAAAAGAAACATTTCCAAATCACTTTATAAGGACTGATTTTGATCTTCAAACACGATAAGGACATTATAAGAAAGAAAATTTATAGTGCAATTTCTCAGAAATAGATGAAAAAATTCTAAACAAAATGTTAGCAAACCAAAACCTGGTGATACATAAAAAAGATAATACATAATTACCTACTTGGGTTTATTCTAGGAATGCAATATAGTTTAAAATTTGAAAATAAATCAAAATAATTTATCATGTAGCAATTTAAAATTATCCAATAATATAGCATCAGTGTATACAGTATATAACAAAAAAATTATAAATAAAGGGAGAGAAAGACAACAATAGCAGGAAATTTATGTCACTCAGCAATTGATAGTTCATACTGACCTAAAATTAGTAAGAATATGGATGATTTGTAAAATGCAAGTAATATATTTGAATCATGCAAAAACTAGAAAAAAGTTAGGAAAATTAACCATGTTCTAGCTAATAAAGCAAGTCTCAATTGATTTTTAAAAAATCAGTTTCATACAGAACATGCTCTATAATCATTATAAAATCAAGCTTATGGCATGCAGCTAAAATTGTACTGAAATGGAAATTTGTATACTGGCCTTGTGTTATAGACTTGATATAGGCCAGTCTCCTTTGCACCTTCCATTCTCTGACTGTTTGAATAGGAAGGTCTACTGCATTCATCTTACACCTGTCTGACCATTGTATATTTATGTTGAGTGCAGATAACATGTCTCTTTAGTTTCACTGGTAAAGCGAAACTGTACTCAGGGAGCTGTATTTGAGGAGCTACACTCACGGAACCTCATCTGCACCTGAGCTACTACTGATTTAGATAATGAGATCCTGAAATTTGAGCTGATGCTGTGCCAGAATGAGATTTTTAGGGGCCCTGGGAAGGAGCAAGTGTATTTTGCATGTGGGGGAGATGTAAATTACTGGGGGCCAGAGGGCCAAATGTGGAAAGCAGTCTCTAAGATGACTCACGTCGATCCCTGCTTCCTGGTACTTATCACTGTGAACATTACCCTCCCATTAAGTGTGGATTGGTTTTAGTGAATCACTTCTGAGGAATAAAATATGGCAGAAGTGATGAAATGTCATTTCTGAGGTCATGTTATAATTAGATTAGTGGGCTTAGTGTGGCTTCCATGTGGAGAGCTTTCTCTTGCTCTGCCTCTCTCTTGGATTCTCTCCTTCTGGGAGAAGCAATCTGCCATGTTGTGAGCAGACCTATGAGAGGCTCACATAACAAGAAACTGATGTCTCTGGCCAACAGCCACCGAGGACCTGACCCTTGAGAAGTGCCACATGGGTAAGCTTGGAGGCAGATCTTCCTCAGTTCAGCTTTGAGATAACTGCAACCTTGGGCAAAACCTCGACTGTAGCCTTGGGAGAGACCCAAGCCAGAACCACCCTACTAAGCTGCTTCTGAATTCCCAACCCACAGAAAAGTTGGGACAATAAATGTTTTCGGCAAAAAATGTGAGGAGGTAATTTGTTACACAGCAGTAGATAAGTAATAGAAATTCAAAGAAATTAGAGGGAAAGAAATGATACACATAAGAGTAGAAATTAATGAAAAGAAGGATATGGAAAACAAAGACCTGAACATGAATGTTTATAGTAGTTTTATTCATAATAGTCCCCAACTGGAAACAACCCAAATGTCCATGAACTGGTGAATGGATAACAAACTACAATATAGAAATTTCATTGTAATATTTCATTTCATTCTACCAGTAAAGGAACATACTATTGGTACTTACAACAACGTGGATAAATCTCAAAGACATGGTGCTAAGTGAAAGAGGTTAGACACAAAAAGCTATATAACACATAATCTATTTATGTGATATTCTGGAAAAGGCAAAATTTTAGGAATAGAAATCAGATCACTGGTTGTCAAGGGCTGGGGGCTGGGAGAGGAGATTACTTAACAAAGGGGGTACAAAAAATTTTAGGGGGTGATGGAAAGGTTCTATGTCTCTATTGCAGGAATAGTTACCTGTCTATTTGTTAAAACTTATCAATCTGGGCCGGCCCGGTGGCGCACTGCTACAGTGCGCCGCTTGGGAGTGCGGTGGCGCTCCCGCCGCGGGGTCGGATCCCACACACGGACCGGCCGCTCACCTGCTG
>NW_007731684.1:112076-117854 GCF_000696425.1 Galeopterus variegatus
GTGCGGGCGCAACACCGAGGGTTGCGATCCCGTTGCCGGTCCCGGTCCGGTACGGGCGGGAAACTGAGGGTTGCGATCCGTTGCCGGTCACGAAAAAAGACAAAAAGGAAAAAAAAAAAAAAACTTATCAATCTGTACACCTAAAATGAGTGAGTTTTACTGTATATAAATTGTGCCCCCCAAAACCTGAATTAAAAAAAAAAGATATCGGAGTGAATCAGCAAAGCCAAAAGTTGTCTCTTTAATAAAATATCTAAAGGAGACAAACATTTGGTATAAATGAGGGGGAAAAAATTACACTGTAATGCAAAAAGGCACACATAACTTTGGATTCACCAGAGATTTTAGAAAATAAGAAACCACTGTATTTAACTTTAAGCCAATATATTTAAAAATATAAGTTGAAATGGAAAGTTTGTGACAGTGATTACATGTGAGAGTTATGTAGGTAATACAACTGGGGAGAAGTAATTAGAGGACTTCAGTGCATATGTGATTTTTTATTTTTAAGCTTGGTAGTGGGCTCATTCATTATATCTTTTCATGTGTCTGAAATATTTTAGTAGTTGTTTTTAAAGGAAGTATCAATGTGAAGTTTACTGACTGAATGCTGGCTATGTAGACTCTAGAGCAGAGCTTACAAGGTATTTTTAAAATACCTTGTAATGTACACCAGCAATTATGTTAATATACATCAGCAATGATCAATCCTAGCTGCATATTAGAATCATCTGGGGAGCTGTATCAGCCATCTATTACTATAAAACAAATTACCCTAAAATTTAGGGGCTTTAAACAACACACATTTATTGTCTCACAGTTACTGAGGGCCAGCAATCTGGGTATGGCTTAGCTGGGTGCTTTGCTTCAGTTTCTTTCATAAGGCTTCAATCAAGGTATCTGCTGGGGCTTTGGTCTCTTCTAAAGGTCTGACTGGGGAGGGATCTGCTTCCAACTGTACTTGAGTGGTTGTTGGCAAGATTTAGTTAATTGTGGGTTGTTGGACTGAGGACCTCGATTTCTTGCTGGCTGTTGTCCAAAGGCTACACTCAGTTCCTGGCCAAGTGGGCCTCTCCAATCTGGCAGATTCGTCAAAGCATGCAAGCCAAGAGAGGAATCAAGAGAGAAAGGCAGCAAGATGGAAACCACAGTCTTTCCCAACCTAACACGTAAGCGACAGCCTATCACTTGTGTAATTCTATTTGTTAAAAGCAAGTCACCAGGTCTAGCCTATACTCAAGGGGTGGGGAGGGATCATGCAAGGACACAAACACCAGGAGGTGAGTATCAGTGGGGCTTATCTTAGAAGTTTGCCTACCAAAGCATGCAAGCCAAGAGAGGAATCAAGAGAGAAAGGCAGCAAGATGGAAACCACAGTCTTCCCCAACCTAACATGTAAGCGACAGCCTATGACTTGTGTTAATTCTATTTGTTAAAAGCATGTCACCAGATCTAGCCTATACTCAAGGGGTGGGGAGGGATCATGCAAGGACACAAACACCAGGAGGTGAGTATCAGTGGGGCTTATCTTAGAAGTTTGCTTACTACAGGAGCTTTTAAACTAGGTATCCCAACACCACACCCTCAGAGATTCAAATTCAACTGATTGGGGTGAGCCTAGGACCTGGCGTTTTTTAAAAGCTACCCAGGTGACTTTCGTATGCAGATAGTTGTGGAAGAGAAGTACGTGAACTTGTCATTCAGTAGGGCCTTGCCAGCCAGCTCCTGCAACACAACTGAGCATAACAGGCACCCTCAAGTGAGCGTCCTGAGTTCTGCAGGCAACTGTCATTAAAGCTGAACAAGACACTAGTATTTAAAGCTGTTTAATTCCATTAAAATGGTGTGGAAGGTTTGTAGCAAAAGGAAGATGAGCATGAGGAGAAGTTCTGTTAAAGTTGCTTAGCATTTGAGCACTGCGACTATTCTTATCCCTGGACCCTTTGATTCGTCACGGTTGGTCTTAAAACATCCATGAGCCATAGGAATGTCTAATCACCTGGTTTATGCTGAAAGCCCTTGGGCCCTGAAGTTACTCATGTCTTTGACCAACAGGACACTTCTCCACTCTATTTGCAGTAAATTTGGATGTGTCTGATTTTCATGCGGCTGATTTCCCAACATCCTAACTAAGAAGACTTCTTGGGTTACCCCACATCCTCAACTGCCATTAGTCAACCGGTCGGCAAGTCTTGTCCATGCTCTCTCTCTCTACTTCTTCTCTTTTAATCCATCCCCATTGATATTACCCTGATCTAGGACTGAGCTACTGCAACAGCTCCTAAATGCATTTGCCCCTCATCCTCTCCCCGGTGGTTCTCCCCGCAACCCAAGGCTCCCCATTTCAGCAAGGCCTCTCTCTTTCTCTCTTCCATTCCTTTCCCCCCTGCTCTACTTCAGTATGGCTCTCTCCATCACCTGCCAATCACATCAAGGTGCAAAGACGGTTCAGATCTTGGCTGCTTCATTGGAATGCATTAATCACTAAGTTTTCATTGTTTTCAAATAAATGTCCCCCAGATATAAAATATTTATGAATTATACAAAATTTAATGTTTCCTTTAAAAAAAACTTAGTGTCCTTAGAATTATTCATCTTCCCTAGATGGACCACTGTAAAGCAAAATTCCAGATACGTCTCATAGGCCTGCAGTACTTAAATGTGCTCTCTTCTCATGGAGATACATAAGTCCATGTGGAATAAAAAGCTCCCAGGAAGAGGGCCAAGAGCTCTGTTCAGGTCAACTTTCCCAGTGAGTGTTCAGGTCAATTTTCCCAGTGACTACTGGAGAAGACTTCTCACACTTGCCTCGCCACAGAGGGGAGACAAGAATCTTCTGGTCAGCCTCCGACCATATTCTTTCCTTGGGGAGAACCAGACTTGGTGAAGACACATTTGCATACACTTGCCGGAGGTTTAAAATCCTCACTTCTGAGTTGGAGAATGATATTGTCTTAAGAATATGTATAGAACTAAGTGGCCTCATAATCCTTGATTTCCAGGTGTGTACATAAAGGAGTATAATGACATATTTGTAAGTACACTTTCTATGTAATATAGGAAAGAATTCAATGATTTTATAAATAATGTCTCACTCCTTTGCTCCCTATATCTATTATAATGCACTGTCAACCTCTTCCAACCAATCTGATTTAGTTTACATTATGTCAAAGATTTTTAATTTCCTGAAAAGTGGATATGCAGAAAAGTTTCCCAAAAGTCCATTCTGCAGTTGGAATGGACTCCAATATGCTCACGGAACCATTTATAATAAAAGAGGAATCAGTAAGTCATCACAGAACCAATTAATAAACCTGAAGGAAGAAAACACTAAATGCAGGCATGTTGTTACCTTGAAAGCTGTTGAAGTAGATCCACATGTGTACCCAGCACCAGCAACAAGCAATTCAGTCAGGGCTGTAGCAAATACTGTGCTTACTGCTTAGTGGACCACAGACTCCCTTGGAAAAGACCCCAGTCCAACACTCTGGGGACCTGGGAGCTCAATTCACCACAAACTTACTCTGAGACTTGTACGAGTTGCTTATCCTTTTTTTGTCTTTCAATTAAACTTCTGTAGGTAAGTATCTATCTACATCCATAGTAAGATTATATCTGGAGAATACTGAGTACTATTTATATGTAAGGTTTTTTTTTGGATTTTTTTTTTTTTTTGTGATAAACTATGATATAATGCATTCTATCCTCTTTCTTTCCTGGGTAAGAGAAAAAAACTCACTGAAATATTTTTTTTTTTCCTTTTTGTCTTTTTTCGTGACCAGTAACGGGATTGCAACCCTTGGTGTCGCGCCCGTACCACGACTGGCAACGGGATTGCAACCCTCGGTGTCACGCCCACACTGCGCTCAACCAGTGAGCAGACCAGTCTCTATATGGGATCCGAACCCTCGGCAGGAGCGCCACCACACTCCCAAGTGCCGCACTCTACCGAGTGCGCCACCGGGCCAGCCCTGAAATATTAATTCTCCACTGATCTTAAGGTAAATGAAAGGTAGGAAAATGTAGGTCCACCTCTTCATTTAGAAACACAAATATTTTGGTCCCATTCTTTGCACTGAACTATCTGGGCAATTGATTCNTGTGTACCCAGCACCAGCAACAAGCAATTCAGTCAGGGCTGTAGCAAATACTGTGCTTACTACTTAGTGGACCACAGACTCCCTTGGAAAAGACCCCAGTCCAACACTCTGGGGACCTGGGAGCTCAATTCACCACAAACTTACTCTGAGACTTTGTACGAGTTGCTTATCCTTTTTTTGTCTTTCAATTAAACTTCTGGGGCCGGCCTGTGGCTCACTCGGGAGAGTGCGGTGCTGATAACACCAAGGCCCCGGGTTCGGATCCCACATAGGGATGGCCGGTTCGCTCACTGGGTGAGCGTGGTGCTGACAATTAAACTTCTGTAGGTAAGGATCTATCTATATCCATAGTAAGATTATATCTGGAGAATACTGAGTACTATTTATATGCAAGAGTTTTTTTGGATTTTTTTTTTTTTTTGGTGATAAACTATGATATATGCATTCTATCCTCTTTTTTTCCCCGGGTAAAAGAAAAAAACTCACTGAAATATTAATTCTCCACTGATCTTAAGGTAAAATGAAAGGTAAGAAAATGTAGGTCCACCTCTTAATTTAGAAACACAAATATTTTGGTCCCATTCTTTGCACTGAACTATCTGGGCAATTGATTCAGTGAGTGTAGAATTTAGAATGAATGACCAATTCTTTAAAAAATAGAGTATTGGGTTAATATAAATGAAGATAGTGGTTGTGATAAGCCATCCAAAGATATAGAAAGTTCTTTTCTTACCTCGGGGATTATGACTAGACCAAATATCAAGCCAAAAAGGACGAGGTTAACACCATACATCCACCGGAGAAAGATGAAATACGATGCCACTGAAGAGCCAAAGTGACCTGGAGAAAGAAAAGTAGGAGGATTTAAGTGCTGCAGGAGAATGAATGGACACTACTCAGCACTTTATGTGTGTGATGGATTTAATTTTCACATCAGTCTGTAGAGCAAACATCCCGATCTCCATTTTCTTTTTCCAGATAAAAATAACCTGAGGCTGTGTGGGAGTAACCGACCTCCCTAAGCTCCCACAATCGGAAAATAAAGAAGCAGAATTTAAATCTTGGTCTGACTAGTTCAGACCCCATTCTTTTTTCTAACACAACAAAACTAACAAAATAATATAATCAGAAGGTCAAGAACACAATCCAAGCCCTTGGAAAACTCTTTGGGAAACCAGCTAACACCCAGTGACACCAAAATACTCACTTTCAATGTCCTTGATCTTCATTTCCCAAGGAATACATTGAGTCTTGAAATTATCAAAGTCTCTCTTAAACTTGACCCATTTCTGAAATAAAACAGGTAAAACCCTCAGTTCATTAACATGTTCACCTGGAACATAAAGGGACACATTGGAGGGGCGTGTTGACGCTAACGTGTCAGTGTGAGGTAGACATGTCAGGGAGGCTGCCAACTTGGTGTCCCATCTCCTGCAGTCCTTGTGCCCAGGCTTCCAGAGGGAGATGTGTAACCCTTCACATTCCCAAAGTCAGGTGTGGAGTGAGAGAGAAGCCAGGGCAACAACAATGCCTTGCATTTGTCTACAGTGCTGATGAAATTCCAGGTTTGGGCAATTTACATGTAAACTTAGAAATTCTGTGTTCAGTTTATGGTTTGGAGGATCAAATCGGGTTAGCAATCTCTGATAGAACTTTCTTCATCTTAAAACAAAAATTC
>NW_007731684.1:119043-120051 GCF_000696425.1 Galeopterus variegatus
GCAAAAGAGAAGAAGGGCCCATAAGCAAAAGCCTGGCTAATAATAACGACAAAGATAGAGATGTTGGGAGTGACAGACAATGAACATTGTGCATTCCAGTCCCGTTGCTTCATCTACCCTCCCTAGTTCTGTGTCTGTGCTTAAAAACAGTCTTCAGCTTATTTGGTTTCCTACGTAGATCTGCCTATAAGGAGAGCATTTGCTGATTACCTGGGCTGCGAGTATTTGGTTTCTATGGCAGTGGCTTTCATTGCAAATTAGTAGATTGGAATTGGGATGATGGTTTAGCTACCCACATACCTGTATCAACTAAGAAAAATAAAAGGCACTGCTGATGTGGACTTCAAATTTTCCAGTTCTTGCATCAGTTATTTCTCCTTGTAAATTAATAATCCAGCATCTGGTTTTCTATGTCAGTCTTATAAGCTTTATTAATGTGAGTCCTCCCCTGAGAGATGGATCCCCTGTCAGGGTGCTGATAAAATCGGTATAAAATACAGACTTGCAAGGCTGGGGACCAGGAAGGCAGCATATGTTGCCAAGTGAGGCCCCTGGAGGTACAGACTGCTGAGCTGGTCCCTTGGCAACGCCCTGACATCCCCACCAGCCTGTGGGCATCTGCCTCTGAAAGGTGACGCCCTAGAGCTGGGACAGAGGTAGACAGAGGCCTGGGAGAAGCTCCGGCATTGAAGCCCTTGTCCTTCATTAGTCGACAGAGACAGAACACTGAGCTGGAGCATGGGCAGGAGACCCCAAGTCCCTTCCTTAGGGCCGTGTGAGATGGGAGCTGCTGGCCCTGGAACTGTGTTATTAGTTGTCACATCGTCTTGCTCTCCAGCTGTATATGTAGGAAAAAAGTTTCAAGAGTGGTGGAGCAAGATGCAAAAAGTACGCCTCCTGTCTGTGGATGATCTCTGGGGCCGGGTGACTAAATTGAAAACAACCGGTGATAGGCCGGCCCGTGGCTCACTTGGTAGAGTGCGGTGCTGATAACACCAAGGCCACGGG
>NW_007731684.1:121061-125186 GCF_000696425.1 Galeopterus variegatus
TGAAGTATGGAAGAATTACAAAGGAGCTAAGAATTCAGTAATGTAATGAGCAGAAACATTAGATGCAATAAAGATTATAATTGACACAGGAAAATAGATTCAATGATATTGAGAATAAATCTGATAAATTGCAAAGAGAAAGAAGGCAAAGAATTAAAAACAATGAGGGAAGGTAAATATGGAAGACAGAGTATGGAAAGTGATCCTTTTCCTCAGGAGGAAGCTAGAACTGCTTGACAAAAACGTGATTGAACACAATCATTTATCAGATATATTTGTCTAGAAATCTGCTATACAACATTGTGCCTATACTTAATAATACCGTATTGTGCACTTAAAAATTTAAGAAGGCAGATCTCAACTATTCTTACCACAATAAAACAAAACAGCAAACACAAATTAAAGGAAGAATAACGACCTATATTTTATCATCAGATTTGCACAAAGTTTAAAAGACAATAACATTCATAATTAATGAGGATGAGTCATTCTCAGACTTTGTTCATTTGAGCATGAGTTGTTACAAATTGGGGAAAATAATCAGGAAATGTATATTAAAATTTTAAATATGCATGCTTTTGAACCAGCAATATTATTCTGGGGACTCTGTCCTGTCGTAATAAAAAATACATGTATCTAAGATAATGTTTGTTGTCTAAGGTGTTTGTTGCAGCATTGTCAAAGTAAAAAAAAAACTAGAAAAAAGAAAGATATATTTGAAGAGCACATTCCTCCATTGGGAAAAAAAAAGATCTGAGTGTGCAGTCATTAGGTGGTAAACAGTTTCTAGACAAAATTAACGAAATGACCCATAGATAGTTGTCAGGCAATTGTCACTGAAAAGGAGAAAAAAAAATAATATTATGAATAAAAAAGATTCAAACCCTAAAGATACAGAAAGTAATTACAAAAATTATGGGACGACCACATGCAACTTTCTGTTAATACATATGAAAATTTTAATGAAATGATCAAGTTTTGGGAAGTACATGAATTCTCAAAATAGCCCCAAGAAAATATTAAAACTTGAATAACCAATAAACAGGAATACATGAAAAAATTATCAAGGTAGTCTATAAAAATGGCTTCTGATCTCTACAGTTTTAAGGGTGTCAGCTTGAAAATTTCCAAGAAATGAATAACCAAGCTCCATAAACCGATTTACAGAATAAAGAGGAGGTAATGCTATTCATATGATACTATAAAGCAAGTGCATCCCTGATATTAAAACCTGCCAAGACAAAGTGCTTGTGCATGTGTGCACACACACATGCAAATTTAGATCAAACTTATGAAAATTTATGTAAAAATCATAAATAAAATACTGGAAAGTCAAATGTGTTTGTGGCGTTAAAAGTAATGTGCACTGGGGGCCGGCCCGGTGGCGCACTGGATAGTGCGCTGCTTGGGAAGCGCGATGGCGCTCCCGCCCGAGGGTTCGGATCCCACATACAGACCGGTTCCTGCTCACTGGCTGAGCGAGGCACGGGAGCAAAGCCAAGGGTTGTGATCCTGTTGCCGGTCCCCGGTCCGGTGCGGGGGCAACACTGAGGGTTGCGATCCGTTGCCGGACACGGAAAAAAGACAAAAAAAAAAAAAAGGGTTGTGATCCTGTTGCCGGTCCCCGGTCCGGTGCGGGGGCAACACTGAGGGTTGCGATCCGTTGCCGGACACGGAAAAAGACAAAAGACAAAAAAAAAAAAAAGTAATGTGCACTGACTGAAACTATCCCAGAAATAAAAGGAAGTTTAATAACAGAAAGGGAAAGGTGTTTAATAAAATCTAATATCTATTTCTAATAAAATGGAAGTCCCACTTAACTATAAATAGAGGGTAATTTCTTACTGTAAGAAAGGAAATCTATTTCAAGCCAACAAGTCTCAGAAGCTTAATGTGAAACACTAGAGTCATTCTCATTAAAGTGACGAAAAGACAAGGAGACCTATGATCACCACTATCAGTTGAGATTGTTCTAGGATTGCTAACCCCGCTGTAGGGTAGATATGATAAAGCACATTTAGAAGAACCCAACAAAAACATCTTTACATAACATAATCAGGTAAAGATGATTAGAATTAATAAGAGTATAATAAGGGAACCTGATATAAAGTTAACACACAAATCTGTAGCTTTCCTACATACCACCAATCACTAGTTATTAAATAAATGAAAAATGATCCTATTTGCAAAAGCAACTACAATAGGAACTATGTAGAAATAAACTTAAAACATCTACATGAAGAGAAAATGGCACGCTTTGCTGAATGATGTAAAATAAAGCTTGAGAAATGTATGATTGAGAAATGTCTTCAATTCTTAGATTGAAGACTAGATATTGTATAGATAAGAAGTTTTCCCCAAGTAAAGCACGGATTTAAGAAATCCCAATCAAAATCTCAATGGACTATATTGGAACTTGGCAAAGTGATTTTAAAAATACATATGGACTTGGGCCGGCCCGGTGGCGCACTGGAGAGTGCAGCGCTCCCGCTGAGGGTTCGGATCCCATGTGGAGACCGGTTCCCGCTCACTGGCTGAGCACGGTGCAGGCGCAACACCGAGGGTTGCGATCCCGTTGCCGGTCCCCGGTACGGGCGCGACACCGAGGGTTGCGATCCTGTTACCGGTCAGTAAAAAAAAAAAAGACAAAAAGGGAAAAAAAAAATACATATGGACCAATAAAAACAGTACTAAGAAAAATAAATAAATAAAAATGCATGTGGAAACACAGGCAAGATTCAGCCAAGACATTTTTGAAAAACAAGGATAAAAGGGGGAAGCTGAAACTCAAAGGCATCAGAATTGAGTTGAAACAATGATGTCAAGTGATCATTCGGAGTAAAAGCCCTGAACAGACTCTATTCAAGACTCTAGTGAATGAGAAAGGTAAATTTTCAAATCAGTGGGTAAAGGAAGGATACTCCAATAAGTCCCACATTAAATATCCAATCATCAGAATCAGAAGCCCAGGTTATGACATAACTTAACAAAGCAGAACTGCCCCTGCCACCCAAGCATCGCAGTTTATCATTCGTATGACCCTGATTGTACCATAGCCCTTCTGGGTCATTAATTCTGTGAGGTTATTCACTGGAGAGGAAACAAGTCTCAAATATAGTGAAGCCTTCACAGATAAGTAAAGAGCAGTTGGCAGAATACACTTGCTTTCCACTCCTGGGTGAACTGAAATGGTCAGCTGGCTCTTGCACTCAGTAGGGGGTAGCTGGACACACATGGTGAGGCTGGGGGCGGGGGTGCTGGTGCTGGTCCCCCAGATTCTGAAGCTGAGTAGACCGTCCCCACAGGTTTGCTGCCTCCACCCCACACACCTTAGCCATCAGCATCTTGTAGGCGTAGAGTCGCTTGCCTTTCCCCTTGCCCAAGGCTCCTTCATACCTCTCCACAAATGCTTGGGCCTCCCTAGTGAGGAAAAGAAAAAAAAAAAAAGGGCAGGAATTCAATTAGCACCTAACCAAAGGAAATTTGAACCATGACGGGATATATGTGGCTGCAAGCCTTATGTGTTTTTATACCCCTGGTTAGAAAACAAATTCCAGGAAAGTAGGACATTTTGTGTGTTTTGTCCTGAAGTTTCCCAAATGCCAAGAGTAGTGTTTGGTACATAGCAGGCACTTGTGGGAGGCAGAATTTTGGCCCCTGTGACCTTTTCCCCCTGGGGTTATACCTGATAATATGTTATGTGGCAAAAGGGACTTTGCAGATGTAATGAAGATTATTGACTTTGAAATAGGGAGATTATCCTGGATTATCTGTATGGTCCCAATGTAATCACATGATCCCTTAGAAACAGAAGAGAGGGACCGGCCCGGTGGTGCACTGCTACAGTGTGCTGCTTGGGAAGTGTGGCGGCGCTCCCGCCGAGGGTTCGGATCCCACATACAGACCGGGCCGCTCACTGGCTGAGCGAGGAGCGGGGGCAACACCGAGGGTTGCGATCCCGTTGCCAGTCCCGGTCCGGTACGGGCGCGACACTGAGGGTTGCGATCCGTTGCCGGTCACGAAAAAAGACAAAAAGACAAAAAAAAAAAAAAAAAAAAAAAAAAAAAAAAAAAAAAAAAGGCAGAGGAAAAAAGGAGAGGGGAAGGGCAGAAGGGGAAGTAAGGA
>NW_007731684.1:126109-139050 GCF_000696425.1 Galeopterus variegatus
AAAAAAAAAAAAAAAAAAAAAAAAAAAAAAAAAAAAAAAAAAAAGAAACAGAAGAGAAAGGCAGAGGAATCAGAGAGAGAGAGATGGCAGAAGGGTAAGTCAGAGAAAGCAGAAGCAGGAAAAGTCTCAACCCTCTGTTGCTGAGGCTGCTCTGGAAGGAGGCCACATGGAAAGCATGAGAAGGAAATGAATTCTGCCAACAACTAGGGAGCCTGGAAGAGCACCTCGAGCCCAGATGAGAACTGCTGCCCTGTTGACACCTTTATTTTAGCCTGGTGAGACCCTGAGCAGAGAACCCAGCCACGCCATGCCAGACTCTGACCTACGGAACTGTGAGCTAATGAATGAGTGCTGTTTTAAACTGTTATGCTTATGGTAATTTGTTGCAACAGCAATAGAAAGTTAATACAGCATTCATTCCATATTTGAGGAATGTCTGAACGTTGAGTGAGTGAGTGCGTGAATGTGCAGCAAAAGCAGGGTGAGAAACACAGGCATCAGTCTGTCTATTAAGTATTCTGGGGTGATGTGCTGGAACTGGTGACAACAGGCTCTGAGAATAGGTTGTTAAATACCTGGCCAACCAGTCGTTAAACTGTTAGCTTTAAACTGGCTATGGCGGGAGTCTTCAGGCCATGGAAATCAGCAGATGCTACAGTCAGGGCACCTCCTCTCTTATCCCTTGGAGAGCTGGTTTATCAGCAATGGCTGGATAAACCCAAACGAGTGGATGAAGAATGACAAACACTTCAGGGTGGACAAAAGAAAGCGTTGTGGGGCTGCGTGTCTGGCTGCTGCTGCTACAGTCCCCATTGCCCAGACACAATACCTACACCACTGTTCCTGTTGCCTCCACAGTACAAGTGTAGGCAGTTGACACATGTCAAAGTTGCATTCTGACCTGGGGTGAATCCCAAGGCTGGCTTTAGTGGGATATCTGAATATCTCAATGCTAATGGTTGACTGTCTGGCTCCTGACCCCAGGGTCAAAAGCTGGCCTGAATGTCCTCCTCAGTGGGATTGGCTCCTTCTTCCCCTCTAGGAAGGAGATGTCCTGGCAGTGAGTTATCTGTGACCACCAACGCCACTGCAACACCAAAGAACAGTTTCACGATATTCATACTTTTGTTCTTTTCCTGTATCTTACAAGTGGACAGAGACTTGTAAGCATGTGAAGTTTTGCAAGTTTAAATGTGCCAGGTTTTAAGATTTAAGGGCTTCAGATGAGGATTCTCAAAAGTAAGGGCCAGTCCTTGTGCCTGAGCCATTGAGCCCAGCAGCAAATGTTTCCCTTCTCTATGTCCATATAGACCCCCCCAATAGAGCCCTCAAGAAACCTAAGGCCCCTCCCCAAGGCTGGGTGCAAACTCCAAGTATCAGTCACTGTAAAGAGTCCACCTGGTTTAATGGACATGGCAAACGTTTTTGGACCCAGTGAAGGTGTATAAAGAATAACATTTTTACAGCAAACTCCTTTTAACATGTTATCTGTGATCCTGAATATCACGTTCTTCCCGATCAGAGGTAGCATTTGGTTTTTGGTTTATGGAAACACTGGCTCCTGCCCTGCACTTCCCAATTGCTGCAAATTCTACTTTTATAAGGTGTTTGTTCCCACGCCCTCGTTAGCAGTGTCCTGTTCAAATAGGAATCTCTGCAAGCTCAGCTCTCCTTTCCTCAGTCCAAATGGTGTGCAGTAAATGTAGTGAACAGGGAAAAGAGGAGGGAGCCCTTGCCTGAGGAAGCTTCCAGGGGCCTGGATCTCAAGGTGACTTTTGGCAAGTGATTGTTCTCCCTTGGGCCCCTCCAGCACTCAGCAGAGGAGGCAGTTATTGAAAGTGCTCTCAGGGGCAGCCACACCACAGAGATCACTTCTGAATTCCCTCATATTTGCCTCTAGGAAGACCCTCCTTGTAGACAAAGTAGCCAAAATTACAGGTTGGAAAACATGGTCGGGTGACCGGAGATGACTGCTGGAAGGGAAGGGGGTATATTCTATGGCTTTTAGTGCCAGAGAGACCCAGGTGAGCTGCTGTGCCTCTCAGAGTAGCAGAGTTTTCATCTAAAAATAGGGATAATGTTATGAGAATTGAATGCATTTATGAATTCACATGAGGTATGCACAGTGATTTCATCAACCAGGTAGTCACTCTTTCCCCTTCTGGGGAAAAGGCAGCTCCTAGAGCAGGCAGCTAATAAGATTCTTTTTGAGCCCAGGAGGGTAAAGGGAGGAACTCTGCCCTCCCCCAGGTTCCTGATCTAGGGGCTTGGCAATGTGGCCTTCCACAGTGGGAAGATTCTGAAGTTGATTCAAGGCATCTTTCAGAGATAACATTTCCAAAAACTCCTCCCAGGTGTAGTAGATCAGACTCAAAATCACACTTAATTTTGGGATGCAGAGGTAAAGACAGACACAGGGCAGCCCGCATTTGATGGCATCCTTACAGAGCTTTGCTGCCCCATGCAGAACATTGGGAGAGTCAACCTGAAATCTGGAAGACACCTTGAGGAAAATAGGGTACAGGGGTGGCCAAAAGGAGGTTGCTATAGGTTGCAGGTGGCCAGATGTCGAAGGTGGTCTGGGACAGGGTGGTTTGGTGTTTCTCTTTGTTCTGAAGCAATTGCCATTTTTAGTCGAGGAGAGAAGAATCAATCAGATGCTGAGCTCACTATAAGTGGAAATTCAGATTGGCCAAACCTAGGCATCTGCTCTAGTGATTTGACCGAATCAGTTTGAGGGCAGCTGAAGCTGGCCAAGCATGCTTGGCTTCCCGTATGTAGCAAGTGTCAGCAAATTATGTGACATTCTTCCTTTCAAAATGTAGAGCATAATTCTACTCTAGTGACTTGACCGAATCAGTTTGAGGGCAGCTGAAGCTGGCCAAGCATGCTTGGCTTCCCATATGTAGCAAGTGTCAGCAAATTATGTGACATTCTTCCTTTCAAAATGTAGAGCATAATTCTCCTTCCCTTGAATGTGGGCCAGACTTAGTGACTTGCTTCCAATGAATAGAAAGTGTAGAAGTGATGGTTTATGACTTCTGAAACTAGGACATAAAGAATATTGTGATTTCCTCCTTGAATTCCCCCTTTTCTGGAGGAAGCCAGCTGCCATATCATGAGGACACTCAAGCAGCCTATGGGAAAAAACTAAGGTCTCCTTCTAACAACCACTACCAACTGGTCATTTATGTGAATGAGCTCACCAGACTTAATCGAACCTTCAGGTGACTATAGCCCTGGCCAATTATTTATTTAACCTTATAAGAGACTCCAAGAGAACTGTCTAGCTAAGCACTCCTGAATGCCAAACCCACAGAAGATAATAAATATTTATTATTGCTTTAAACTACTAAGTTTTGGGGGTAATTTATTACATAGCACTTGATAACTAACACACTGTAGAACCCACACTACTGATTTCTTTGGTGCAAACACTTTAAGGATTGCTATATCTTCCTGGTTGATTGGCCATTTATCATTATGTAATGTTTCTCTCTGTCCCTGGTAATAGTCTTTACTCTAAAGTTGATTTATCTTATATTTACATAGCCTCTCCTACTTTCTTTTGGTTAATGTTTGCATGGTATATTTTCCCCATCCTTTTACTTTCGACCTCCATATATCATTGTATTTAAAGGCATTTCTTAGAGACAACATATAGTTGGGTCATTTTTTAAATCCACTCTGCCAATCTCTGTCTTTAATTGGTATATTTAGAGCACTTACATTTAATGTAATTACTGGTATGTTAAACCTTAAGTCTGACATTTAATTTTTTGTTTTCTGTTTATTGTTTTTTATTTCTGCTTTCCTGAAGGTAATTTGAACATTTTTAGGATTCCATTTTGATTTATCTATAGTGTTATTGAATGTATCTCTTATATATAGCTTTTTCAGTAGTTGCTCTAGGTATTACATTATATATGATATACATGATATACATATTATATATATTTATATCCAATATCATATAGTTTACTTATAAAAGTCTACTGGTGCTGACATTTTAGTAGTAAGAGTGAAGTGTAGAATCCTTGCTTCTTTCTATGTCCTTTTACCCACCCTATTTATAATATATTTATCTTAAACATTTTCTCTACATTCATTGAGAACCACTTTAGATAGTGCTATAATTTTATTTTATTTTTTTGGCAGCTGGCAAGTATGGGGATCCGAATCCTTGAACTTGGTGTTAAAACAGCACACTCTAATCAACTGAGTTAACTGGCCAGCCCCCAATTTTTTTTTATTTTAACATTTATTTGTATGTATTTGTGTGGTACAGTGTATTATTTCAATCCATGCATATACTGTACATTGATTCACTTAAAATAGTCAGCATGGCTTTGTACCCATTAGTCCACTACTGCCCCTTCCCCCATGCCCCTTTGTCCTCCCAGCCTCTGGTAACTGTTATTCTACTCTGCACTTCTATGAGAACCACATTTTTTTTTTTTTTTTAGATTCCAAATATGAATGAGATCATCTGGTATTTGTCTTTCTATGCATGGCTTAGTTCACTTAACATAATGGTCTCCAGTTCCATCCATGTTGCTGCAAATGACAGGATTTCATTTTTTAAATAGCTGAATAGTGTTCCATTGTAAACACACACACACACACACACACACACTACAGTTTCATCCATTCACCCATTGATAGGCATTTAGTTTAATTCCATCTCTTGACTACTGTGAATATTGTTGCAATGAACACAGGAGTGCAGGTGTCTCTTTGATACATTGAACAGGGAGTGCAGGTGTCTCTTTGATACATTGATTTCATTTCCTTTGGGTATATACCCAGCAGTGGGATTGCTACATAATAAGGTAGTTCAATTTTTAGTTCTCTGAAGAATCTCCATACTATTTTCCACAATGGCAGTACTAATCTACATTCCCACCAACAATGTAGAAGGATTCCCTTTTCTCCACATCTTTGCCAGCATTTGTTATCTTCTGTCGTTTTGATAATAGCCATTCTAACTGGAGTAAGATGATATCTCATTGTGGTTTTAATTTACATTTCCCTAATGATTAGTGATGTTGAGCATTTTTTCAGGTGCCTCTTGGCTATTTGTATGTCTTCTTTTGAGAAATGTCTGTTCAGGTCCTTTGCTCATTTTTTAATTGGGTTATTTGTTTTTTTGCTATTGAGTTGTTTGAATTCCTTATATATTTTGGATATTATACCCTTGTCTGATGTATAGTTTGCAAACACTTTCTCTCATTGTGTAGATTGTCTCTTTACTTTGTTGATTGTGTCTTTTGCTGTGCAGAAGCTTTTTATTTGATGTAATCCCATTTGTCTATTTTTGCTTTAGTTGGCTGTGCCTTTGCAGTCTTGTTCAAAAAAGTGCTGCCCACTCCCATTTCATGTAGCATTCCTCCATGCTTTCTTTTACTAGTTTCAGGTTTAAAATGTATGTCTTTAAACTATTTTGAGTTGACTTTTGTGTATAGTGAGAGATAGGGGCCTAGTTTCAATTTTCTGTATGTGGATATCCAGTTTTCCCAGCACCATTTATGGAAAAGACTGTCCTTTCCCCAGTGTATATTTTTGGCACTTTCGTCAAAAATCAGTTTGCTGTTGGGCTGGCCCGGTGGCGCACTGGATAGTGCGCCGCTTGGGAAGCGTGGCGGCGCTCCCACCCGAGGGTTCGGATCCCACATACAGACCGGTTCCCGCTCACTGGCTGAGCGAGGCGCGGGAGCAACGCCGAGGTTTGCAATCCCGTTGCCGGTCCCCGGTCCGGTACGGGGGCAACACTGAGGGTTGCGATCTGTTGCCAGACATGGAAAAAAGACAAAAGACAAAAAAAAAAAAAAATCAGTTTGCTGTAAATGCATGGGTTTAGTTCTGGGCTCTCTATTCTGTAGCATTGATCAATTTGTTTCTATGCCAGTACCATGCTGTTTTGGTTACTATAGCTTTATAATATAATTTGAAGTCAGAAAAAAAGTTTTGAAGTCAGGTAGTGATGCTTCCAACTTTGTTCCTTTTCTTTAAGATTGCTTTGGCTAAATGGTGTCTTTTGTGGGTCCATGCAAATTTTAAGATAATTTTTTCTATTTCTGTGAAGAATATCATTGGTATTTTGATAGAGATTGCATTGAATCTATAGATTGCTTTGGGTAATATGGGCATTTTGATTACATTAATTCTTACAACAGGGGCTATCTTTCCATTTATTTGTCTTCAATTTCTTTCACCAATGTTTTATAGTTTTCATTTTAGAAGGCTTTCTCCTCCTTGGTTAAATTATTACTGAATATTTCATCTTTTTGGTAGCTATTGTGAATGGGATTACTTTCTTGATTTCATCTTCAGATATTTTATATTGGTGTATAGGAACATGATTGGTTTTGTGCATTGATTTTGTATCCTGCCATTTTGCTGAATCCATTTATTAGTTCTAGGAATTTTTTAATGGAGTCTAGGGTTTTCTATGTATATGATCATGTCATCTGCAAATAGGGATAGTTCAACTTCCTTCTTTTCCATTTGGACGCCCTTATTTCTTTCTCTTACCTTATTGTGCTGGCTGGAACTTCTAGTACTATGTTGAATAAGAGTGCGGAAAATGGGCATCTTTGTCTGATTCCACATCTTGGAGGAAAAGCCTCCAATTTTTGTCCATTCACTATGATATTAGTTGTGGGTTTGTTGTATATGGTCTTTATTGTGTTGAAGTACATTTCTTCTATACCTAATTTGTTGAGTGTTTTTATCATGAGTGGGTGTTGTATTTTATCAAATGCTTTTTCTGCATGTATTGAATTGATCATAGGATTCTTTCCCTTCATTCTGTTAATGTGATGGATCACATTTATTGATTTGCATATACTGAACCATCCTTGAGTCCCTGGAATGAATCCCATATGATCCTGGTGAACAATCTTTTTAACATGTTGTTGGATTTGGTTAGCTAGCATTTTGTTGAGGATTTTTTTTTTCCTTTTTGTCTTTTTTCGTGACCGGTAATGGGATCGCAACCCTCGGTGTCGCGCCCGTACCGCGACCGGCAACGGGATCGCAACCCTCAGTGTCGCGCCCGCACCGCACTCAACCAGTGAGTGGACTGGTCTCTATATGGGATCCGAACCCTCAGCGGGAGCGCCGCCGCATTCCCAAGTGCTGCACTCTACCGAATGCGCCACCGGGCCGGCCCTTGTTGAGGATTTTTGCATCTATGTTCTTTAGGGATATTGGTCTGTAGTTTTCTTTTTTTGCTGTGTCTTTTTCCAGTTTTGGTATGAGGGTATTTCTGGGCCTGTAGAATGAGTTTGGAATTATTCCCTCCTCTTCAGTTTTTTGAAAAAGTTTGAGAAGATTGGTATTAGCTCTTTAAATGTTTGGTAGAATTCAGCAGTGAAAGATGTCTGGTCCTGGGGTTTTCTTTGTTGTGAGACTTTTTATTACTGCTTCAATCTCATTACTCATCATTGGTGTATTTAGGTTTTCTAATTCTTCATGATTCAACCTTGGTAAGTTTGTGTCCAGGAATTTATCCATTTCTTCTAGGTTTTCCAATTTGTTAGTGTATAGTTCGTAACAGTCTCTTGTGATCCTTTGTATCTCTGTGGTGTCAATTCTAATGGCTCATTTTTCATTTCTGATTTTATTTGAGTCTTCTCTCTTTTTTCATTAATCTAGCTAAAGGTTTGTCAATTTTGTTTATCTTTTCAAAAAACCAACTTTGTTTTACTGGTATTTTACATTGTTTTTTAAGTCTCTAATTGGATGTTATAAAACTCTGGGTCTTATTTAAATCTTGTGTTTTAGCAGGGCTCCTCTGCCATCTCGTGCATGAAGGGGGATGCTGCCTTGTTTCTTCCAGATGTGGGTGAAAGTCTAGGTTCTTCACTTGGATTCCTTTAACACCTGGGGTTGGGGAGGGGCTCCTAGTACTGCTGAGTAGGGATGAAAGTTCAGACTCCCCAGCGGGCCTTGACTCATGTCTGGTTACTGCCTGGTGGGGATGAAAGTCCCTGCTCTCCACTTGGCCTTCTGTGACACCACTCTGGTGGGGGTGCCTGACCTTCTCAGAGTCTGGGAAGGGGGCAAATCTAGGCTTCCCCACTTGGTCTTTGCTGCTGTCAGGGGTGGTGATGGGGCTGCTGTTTTGTTTGTGGTGTTTGGCTGGAGTAGGGTTGTTATTCTCCAAAAGGTTTGCATCTTTCCAGGCTATCTGTTTTCTGGCCCTTTGGCTAAAGAGAGCAGGCTTTTCTTGGGCAGTTGTTTTGATCTGTGTCTACTGGTGTTTCCAGGTTGCCAGATTCTCCAATATCCAGTCTGGGATATGTAAGGCAAAAAGAAAACCCAGGGGACTCAATGCCTTGTCGTTCCTTTGGTCCAGAGGTCCTTATCCAGTTTACCTTCTTCTCTCCACTTTCCCAAGTCTTCTTATGTCTGCTTTATATACAATGTCTAGGGCTTTAGTTGCACTTAGTAGGAAGAATAAGGAAAAGTATGTCTACTCCATATTTCTAGAAGAAGTCTTCTGATCTTTCTGAAGAAAGCAAGCAGTCTGATTTTCTAAGACATTAAGCTTCTGACAAAGCTGAGGGACACACCTGACTAATTCTGTGATGAAAATGAACATCTGACTTGTGAGCACTAGAAGCTCTTACGCCAACATCACATCCTACCCTGCATCATTGTCAATGATGTCCATGTGACTCTCCGGTGCATCTTTGTTCCCCAACCTCATCTCGCAGGGCTCAGCATAGTGTCTGGCACAAAAGATGTTCAAGCTTTAAAAATAACAACTGCTATTTATTAATTGTATATTATGCGCTGGGCACTTAATATAAATATTTTGAATTCATCAGAACAACCCTGTGAGGTAGATATCATTACTCCCATTTTACAAGTAAGGAATGTGAAGCTCGGGGAGGGTATGGGAAGGAAATCTGCCTGAGAGAGATTGGGTAGCCAGCCTAAGTTCCCGGATGTGGCAGAGGTGTGAATTCAGGTGTGCACCAGTTCACTGCTGCTGCTCTTTCTGCCTTGCCCTCCTTCTTAGATAGCCCCAGTAACTACACCCAGGTTAGCCAGCCGCTTTCCTGGGCCAGAGACAGGGCCCCCATACCACTGCTTATAAAAAAGAGGATGTAGTCTGGGGATGCTATCTGCAGTTGGAGATTTTACTGCCCCCAAAAGAAATCATACAGGAAGCAAAGGGATGCGTTCTAGAATGTCTGGCAATTCTGGAGAGCTGATTACAAATTAAGAGTGCAGGCTCTGGACCCAGTATTCCTGAGTTCAAATCCTGGCTGAGTCACTTAACTAGCTGTGTGACCTTGGGCAAATCACATGATTGATATGTGCCTCGGTTTCCTCATCAGTAAAATGGGTACAAAAATAATAGTGTCCATATCACAGGGTGGTTGTGAGGATTAAATGCACTGTTACACATACTGCACTCAGAGCAGTGCCTGGCACATAGGGAGTGCTCAGCAAATGTTGGCTATATATAAAAAAGGAAGAATATTAATTGATGAAGAAGATATGGCTCTGCAAACAAGAGCATCCAGTCAAGTGAGGGGACAGTGCTTTGGGGATCTGAGGGGCAGTAAATAACTCAGCCTGAATGTGGGGAGGGGCAATAAAAACTTCCCTGAAGAGGGGACACTTGGCCTAAGTCTTACAGGGTATGTAGGATTTAGCTAGGTGGGCTGGCAAAATGCAAAGGTCTTCCAGATAGAGTCACTGGCTTGAGGGCCAACCCAGAGGCTGGAGAGCCTTAGATCTGAGCCTAAGATAAGAGGTTTGGGAGAGGGAAGGGGCAAGAAGGGAGGTTTGGAGGGAAGAGACCCACTGTTTGCTCTGGAGACCTATTCCAGTGACAGAGACAGGTCTCTTGAATTTCTCAGGCCTTGGCCACTGCCCACCCTGCCAGGAGTAGCAACTCTACCTCTCAGAGCCAGGGAGGAGATGTCAGATTTCTCCTCTGAACAGCTGAATAGCCGTCGGGGATTTTCATCATCCCTGAGACTTCCAGCCAGCTGGAGATCTCATTTCCATAAGCATCAAGGTTGGTCTTTTT
The DNA here is from genome assembly GCF_000696425.1 of Galeopterus variegatus. Taxonomy (NCBI): domain Eukaryota; kingdom Metazoa; phylum Chordata; class Mammalia; order Dermoptera; family Cynocephalidae; genus Galeopterus; species Galeopterus variegatus. Next base: position 136,164 of record NW_007731684.1, read on the forward strand.
CCACTGTTAATAAAAGATGTGTTCAACTGACACCTGAGTGGGGGTGAGGTTCTGTTAGAGTGACAGGTGGCTATTCCACTCAGCTGACAAGAGGAGGAACCCAGCCTGGAGGGAGCAGGAGAAGGGATGCAGAAAAAGGAGCTGGGAAGGAAGACAGTGCACTGCCTAGAGCTGAACCTACCATCCAAACCGAAGCCACTAGCCACATGGGACTATTCAAATTTTTAAATTAAAAAAAATTTTATTGCTTTAATTGACAGACAAACATTGGATATATTTATGGTGTACAACATGATGTTTTGAAATATGTATACATTGTGAAATGGCTAAATTAAGCTAATTAACATATGTATTACCTCACATAGTTTTTTTTGGGGGGTGAGAACACTTACAATCAACTCTCCTAGCAATTTTCAACTATACAGCATATTGTTATTAACTATAATCACCGTGCTGTACATAAATTTAAATTGAAACAAATGTAAATAAAAAATTCAGTTTCTCCTTCGCACTAACTATATCTCAAGTGCTCTTGAGGAGGCACTTGTGGCTAGTGGCTACTGTACCGGACAGTGTAGATTTAGGACTATTTCCAACATTGCAGAAAGTCTGTTGGTCAGCAATGGCCTGGAGCATGGGTCTGGAGGCACTACTGGAGGGGTTTCTTCTGGCAGCTGCAGAGGAGACAGTGTAATAATTTGCAGGGCAGAGGAGTAAGCTCTGTGCACCAGATCAGCTGTCAGGGTCTGCACTGCGTGGGAGTAGCCAGTGTCAAAACGTGGCTGCCCATCACTTGACTTAAAGGGTGAGGAGTTTGACTTGAGCCATGAGGAAACTTGGTGTGAGAAGAGCCTGGGAAAATGGGCTTTATCTAAAATAATGCGGAAAGTGAGTGTCACCCCCAATGCTGTGGCACAAAAACAGAGGAGGAGCCTAGGGGAAAACAGTAATGTTGGATGGGAATTTTTTTAGCAGAGAACCACAAGTTATGCAATGTGACTTCTACTCCTATCTCAAGACTGCAACAGAGACTAAGGAATCACAAAATGCTTGATGTGCCAGCCTTTCATATGGAAACCACAGAAGTGGCTAGGTTGAAAAGAGGAGTGGCATGGATGTGAGGTCTGTTACCATTCCCAGAATGATATTCATGGAATGACATTCATTTCTTTGTAGAAGAAATGCTTTGGCTTCAAAGCATCAGCACCAGCCTGGCCTTGGGTCAGGCAATAGGGATGTGAGAGTCGCTAAGCCAGACCCTCTCTCTGCTCACTGGGCAGATCATTACCAGCAAGAAATGTGCTACACACGGAGAGATTCTGGGTGCTTAAAGAATACAGGAGAGAGCTGCTTTTGTTGAGAAAGAGGGTCATAGAAAGCTGCCCCAGGGACAGCATGTCGGTGTTGGGTGTGAGGGAGTCATAGAAGCCTCCAGATGAGGTGGGCATGGGACAGAAAGGGCAGGCAGGCAGTGGAAGGGCTGGACACAGGTCAGGAGTGCAAGGAGTCTCCATCTCTCCCAGGCAGCCCCCCCTTGGTGGTGAAGAGCAGGGCCTGCCTTTGCTCTAGTGTTGCCCCCCCAAGTGCTGTGCTTGTGCTGGGGAGGGTGGGAGGATGGATCCCCCTTCTTGTCAAGCCCCTTAGGGCAGAAAGAAGGAAGGGACTCCCACTCCCATCAGAAGGAGCTGGGCCTGTTGGACAAGGACCACCAGGCTGCTCACCTGAGCTCTGTCAGCTTCTTTGACATGGGCCAGGGCTTGTTCCGCACGGTGGCAATGAGCTTCTTCTTTTCTTCCACCTGCTCCAGGATCCGGGCCAGCTCCTCCTCTGACAGGGACTCCACACCAGAGGCACTGGAGGCCAGGGAGGATGACCTGGAGGCAGATGCAGAGGAGAGTGAGAGGAGGTGGGTGTCCTCAGGTGCTCTGGAATGTGGAGGAGACCACAGGCAAGACAGTGAGGCATGTTCCCTGACACTCAGGTCCCTGTGCACGCCTGCCCCTGCTGGGAAGCCCTCAGTGATGCCCACCGCCTGTCAGAGGAAGCCAAAACTCTGTCCTGTGGCCCAAGGCCCCACAGGGCTGCCTCCTGAGACTCGATTTCTCTGAGGCCTCCCCACACACCACACACTAGCGCAGTGCTGCCCAATAAAAATAGAACTCGAGCCACTTACTGTAACGTAAAATATTCTGGTCCCACATTAAAATGGTAAAAGATGAATAAAATGAATTTTAGTAATACATTTTATTTAATCCAATATATCAAAAACTTGTCATTTCACCATGTAATAAACATAAAAGTTATTAACAGGGTATTTCAGTCTTTTTTAGTACTGTCTTCAAAATTCAGTGCTCGTTTTGTACTCACAGTACATGTCAATTCAGACATTAAATTTTCATTGGACATATTTAATATGTATTTGGATTTCATACATTTATAGCCAAAAAAGTAGATTCACAGATCCAGATTGTTTTAGACATTCTTAAAAGTTTCCTAATAACTGAATCAAGTGGCAAAAGACCATTTTCTTTTGATACTTGCATCTGCACTGACAAAACTAGTTAGTCTTTGTAGAAGAAACGCTTTGGCTTCAAAGGCAAATCAAATCAGTTTCAAAACTGCATCTGTCTGTTCAAGTTAAGTAAATTCAATCACGCTTGCATCAACTCAGTAGTATTAATATTAAATTAAATTAAATTAGAAATTCAATTTCTCCTTAGTCACACTGGCCACATTTCAAGTGCTTGACAGCCATGGGTGGCTAGGGCCATCATATCGGACATCCCTGCTGTAGAGAACTTCTAGCTCTCTACGACCCTGTGCAACAACCCTCCCCATCTCCCAGACAACACTATGTGCTCAGCTGTCACAAAATCCAAGTTATTAT
>NW_007731684.1:139690-147825 GCF_000696425.1 Galeopterus variegatus
AACCCTCCCCATCTCCCAGACAACACTATGTGCTCAGCTGTCACAAAATCCAAGTTATTATGTGGGCTTGGGACTATTCTTCAGTGATAAAAATAGTGACTCTCAGCTGAATGAGACAGCAGCTGACAGGGAAGGTAAAAGAGAGGTTGAAGGAAGGGTTATGTGCCGGGGCAGCCTTAGCAAGTTTCAAAATGGAAGTAGCAGGATGTGGGCTTGGGTTATTGCAGGTTCTAGAGACCAGTTAAGAGCAAGGAAAAAGTCTTAGGATGGCTTTGAACGTTGGAAAGCCTAGAACACAGGGATTTGGGGCCATACCTCATGGATACCCCATGATATCTGCTTTTGAGTCCTTTGCATAGGGAGTGTGTGAGTGGGCAGGGGAGAGTGGCATTTAGTCATTGCTTATTCAAATTCCATCTGTTCTTCAAAGCCTTATTTAAATGCTTACCTTCTCCATGGAGGAACCCTGATGCCCCAGTGCCCCAGCAATACAGCACTCCATCCAGTCCTGTCTTGTGTACATAATTGCTTTCTGTCTTGTCTAGTGATTACTGCTGCCCGTGTCTTATCTCCCCTACTAGCCTGTCAGTATCTGCGGGATCTGGCACTGAGTCTTTTCCATCTCTCTATACCCTGTCATGGCACTCAGTTGCAAATGGCATGGGTGAGTTCTTGTCTATAGTCCTTACTTTGCATCTGCCACCCAGACACCTGTGGTCCATTTAGGATGGCACAGGTTCCCTCTAAATTCTGGCACACCCCAGGGTCCACCAACAACGCATCCAAGTTCTGCTTGAGTTGCTAAGGGCACTAAGCTTCCTTCACCCCTTTAGGTCATGTCTGGGAACAACCAGACAGTAGACAAAAGTCCTAACCAGGCCAGGGATTGCTGGCATGGGTGACAGAAGAAATCAGTGGCCTCTTTTGAGGGCCTCGATTTCCTCCCTGTGAAGGTGGAGAGGAAGGGCGGAACACCCGGCTAAAGGGTGTGGACAAAGACGGATTGTTAGCACACAGCTCTCCGCCATTATCCTGACACTTGCAGCTGTTGCAAAGCCTCCCATCCATTATCATAGGGGATTCCCAAAACCTTCTGAGAAGTGAGTGAGGCCTGTGTGATCCCCAGTGAGTGAAACAGGGAGGCAACAGGAGCGACGCCCCACCAAAGTTGGTAGCAAAACACAGAACAAAAATCCCGATTTGCTGATTCCATATGTTGGCTCTGTCCACTAACCCATGTATGCTAGTGCTAAGGAACAAAGGAGACAAAACAAATAAATCAAACCCCCAAATGGTAGAATTTCAGAGCTGGTAGAACTCTTGAAGCTCTTCTAGATCAGTGCCACATTTCTAGAAGAGGAAATAGGTCCAGATGGGGAAAGGGGTGTGCTTAAGCCTTCTGATGGGTCCTAAAGCCAATTTTGTTCATTTCTCTCAGCTCCTCCCCTTCTAGAGCTGTGGTGAGTCACCAGCTGAAATTCAGGGGACCTGGGATCTTGTCCCATGCTGCTGCCATGTCACCTCCCACCCAGAGCCTCACTTGCATCCGTGTACCATGAGCTGTGGAGTCAAGAGTGCCCGGGGCCACTGCACCTGTGATGCGGGTGGTTGCAAAGGTGGGGGCAAAGGGAAGCAGGAGCAAGAGCGGGGGTGACCTCTCACAAAGGAGGGGGACACCAGCCGCTCTTCACGGGAGGGAAGAGGTCTGGGAAGGACAGAGTGCGCGCGGGGTGAACGCCCCTGAATCAGAGCCACAACACACCTGGGTTTCTTCAGCGGCTTCCACGTCTCCTCCTTCCTTGGAGCCTTCTTTTCCTTCTGTGGGGGTTCTCTCTGCTCCTTGACGGAAGCCCTCCCGTCCCTCTTCCTCCTCCCTTCGCAGGTCCTCTCTGTCGTGCTCCTCCGCACCTGTTCCCGCAGCTCCTCACGCTGTCTCCTGCGCTCTGTTGGCTTCCTCCGGGGAGATCCTGGCCTTGGGCTGCCCCCAGTCTGCTCCTTCTCTCCAGGCTGGGATCCGCGCCTGCCCGCTCCGCGCCTGTCTGGCGTACCCTGGGCTTTGGGAGCCCGCTTGCTTGAGGGTCTCCTCTCTGATCTGTCACCTGCAGAGGCAGGAAATGGACAGTTCTGATCCCACTGGCCTCGGCCCCAGATCCGCGCCTGCCCGGCGTACCCTGGGCTTTGGGAGCCCGCTTGCTTGAGGGTCTCCTCCCTGATCTGTCACCTGCAGAGGCAGGAAATGGACAGTTCTGATCCCACTGGCCTCGGCCCCAGGAAGGAGCCCCAGTTGTGAGAAATCAAAAGTCCAAGACACTTCTTGGAACTTGTCAACTGTTTTGGGGCTCAGAACATGAAATCCTAAAATGCAGCACTTGGGCATACTGAGACTCTTCAGCTGAAGGAAATTGAGAAAACTGCAGAATCAGGAAGGTCCCTCTCTGACCTTCTCCCTCCCTCCTTCTCTGAAGGCCCTCATGTGACAGGTGTCCTTCCCTATACACAGAAAAAAGAAATAGCACACAGAGACCAAGAAAAATCCAAACGAACAGGCCTTGCTAAGTGCCCCCTGGTTGATTACCTGGCTGATCATCTCCTTTGTCCTTCAATCATACTTCTGAACAACTGTCTCTAAAAAAATTCAGTTTTCCCTGGGTCTCTGGGTCTTCATTTCTGAAGGCTCTTGTGTTATATAAAACTTACATTGAAACATTTGTATGCTTTTCTCTTGTTTATCTGTCTTTTGTTATAAGGGTCTCAGCCATAAACCTTGCAATGGGTGAGGAAAGAAATCTTTTCTCTCTACAGCTCCAAAACCCACCTATTTTGGAAGCCTCTGGCCTGAAATAAAAATTATGGTCTCCCTCTTCTGACTCTGAAAGGCTGGCTCTCCCATATTCTTGCCTAAGCCTCAGGTAGAGATCTAGACAGGTGCCTTGCCACCTCCTGGATTTATAGCTCCTTGGGGTCAGAGCTGAGTCATATTCCATGGCAAGGCCAAGTGTGGGCCTCTGGTAAAGCTGGACAGTAGAGATAGGAAGAGCAGCTGGCTCCATTCTCCAGGGGCTGCCCTCTGATGTGCCCTCCCTGGAATGAAGAAGGGACAGGGGGTGAGAGTGGCCAAGTCAGGTTAGATCCTGTTCCTCAGCACTGCGTGTGTGTGTGCATGTGTGTGTGTGTTTAAATAGAGACTCTGTAGCACTGACAAATGGTCTGGTTGAGGAGAGTCTACTCTACAGTACGAACTTTCCCCAAGAGTTTGCCCACCAGCTAGTTCAAGCACAACTACCCATGTGAGAATTTACAAATCAAATACAAGTAATATAATGAGGTTCTGGTGTGAATAAACAACCTCTCCACCACTTACTAGCTGGGTGTCTTTAATATTACACTTGATCTTAGACAAGAGGCTGAGAAGCGATAACAGCTGGGTGTCTTTGAGCAAGTCACTTAACCTCTCTGAGTCTCAGCTCATCTCTAACACAGGGATGTTAATACTCTATTAGATTGTTAATGACCAAAGCCCAGTAACTGGCATCTGAGAGTAGGTATCATTACTCTGACACTGTTAACCACAAGATCTTTTTTTTTTTAAAGATGACTGGTAAGGGGATCTTAACCCTCGACTTTGTGTTGTCAGCACCACGCTCTCCCAAGTGGTGCTGACAACACATAAGATGGTGCCAGCCCAACCATAAGATCTTTCGAGTTAGGAAAAGAACACAGGTTTGGAGCCAGGCTGTTCTGTATAAAAATCCCAGTTCTATCACTTATTTATCTCTGTGACCACAAATAAATTACTGAACTTATCTGCACCCCAGTTTTCTCATCTCTAAAATGGTTCCAGTAGCCTCTATTTCCCTGCGTGGTTGGGAGGCTTACTTAAAAACAGGAGTTAGGAATCTGGCACATGGGAGGTAATCAACAAAGGCCCTTTTCACTCCTTTGCCTCCAACTTGCCTTGCCTGCTTCTGCCCTCTGGAGCCGTGTCAGAGTCGGGGTTGGCTGGAAGCTAAGCNTTCCTCCGGGGAGATCCTGGCCTTGGGCTGCCCCCAGTCTGCTCCTTCTCTCCAGGCTGGGATCCGCGCCTGCCCGGCGTACCCTGGGCTTTGGGAGCCCGCTTGCTTGAGGGTCTCCTCCCTGATCTGTCACCTGCAGAGGCAGGAAATGGACAGTTCTGATCCCACTGGCCTCGGCCCCAGGAAGGAGCCCCAGTTGTGAGAAATCAAAAGTCCAAGACACTTCTTGGAACTTGTCAACTGTTTTGGGGCTCAGAACATGAAATCCTAAAATGCAGCACTTGGGCATACTGAGACTCTTCAGCTGAAGGAAATTGAGAAAACTGCAGAATCAGGAAGGTCCCTCTCTGACCTTCTCCCTCCCTCCTTCTCTGAAGGCCCTCATGTGACAGGTGTCCTTCCCTATACACAGAAAAAAGAAATAGCACACAGAGACCAAGAAAAATCCAAACGAACAGGCCTTGCTAAGTGCCCCCTGGTTGATTACCTGGCTGATCATCTCCTTTGTCCTTCAATCATACTTCTGAACAACTGTCTCTAAAAAAATTCAGTTTTCCCTGGGTCTCTGGGTCTTCATTTCTGAAGGCTCTTGTGTTATATAAAACTTACATTGAAACATTTGTATGCTTTTCTCTTGTTTATCTGTCTTTTGTTATAAGGGTCTCAGCCATAAACCTTGCAATGGGTGAGGAAAGAAATCTTTTCTCTCTACAGCTCCAAAACCCACCTATTTTGGAAGCCTCTGGCCTGAAATAAAAATTATGGTCTCCCTCTTCTGACTCTGAAAGGCTGGCTCTCCCATATTCTTGCCTAAGCCTCAGGTAGAGATCTAGACAGGTGCCTTGCCACCTCCTGGATTTATAGCTCCTTGGGGTCAGAGCTGAGTCATATTCCATGGCAAGGCCAAGTGTGGGCCTCTGGTAAAGCTGGACAGTAGAGATAGGAAGAGCAGCTGGCTCCATTCTCCAGGGGCTGCCCTCTGATGTGCCCTCCCTGGAATGAAGAAGGGACAGGGGGTGAGAGTGGCCAAGTCAGGTTAGATCCTGTTCCTCAGCACTGCGTGTGTGTGTGCATGTGTGTGTGTGTTTAAATAGAGACTCTGTAGCACTGACAAATGGTCTGGTTGAGGAGAGTCTACTCTACAGTACGAACTTTCCCCAAGAGTTTGCCCACCAGCTAGTTCAAGCACAACTACCCATGTGAGAATTTACAAATCAAATACAAGTAATATAATGAGGTTCTGGTGTGAATAAACAACCTCTCCACCACTTACTAGCTGGGTGTCTTTAATATTACACTTGATCTTAGACAAGAGGCTGAGAAGCGATAACAGCTGGGTGTCTTTGAGCAAGTCACTTAACCTCTCTGAGTCTCAGCTCATCTCTAACACAGGGATGTTAATACTCTATTAGATTGTTAATGACCAAAGCCCAGTAACTGGCATCTGAGAGTAGGTATCATTACTCTGACACTGTTAACCACAAGATCTTTTTTTTTTTTAAAGATGACTGGTAAGGGGATCTTAACCCTCGACTTTGTGTTGTCAGCACCATGCTCTCCCAAGTGGTGCTGACAACACATAAGATGGTGCCAGCCCAACCATAAGATCTTTCGAGTTAGGAAAAGAACACAGGTTTGGAGCCAGGCTGTTCTGTATAAAAATCCCAGTGCTATCACTTATTTATCTCTGTGACCACAAATAAATTACTGAACTTATCTGCACCCCAGTTTTCTCATCTCTAAAATGTTTCCAGTAGCCTCTATTTCCCTGCATGGTTGGGAGGCTTACTTAAAAACAGGAGTTAGGAATCTGGCACATGGGAGGTAATCAACAAAGGCCCTTTTCACTCCTTTGTCTCCAACCTGCCTTGCCTGCTTCTGCCCTCTGGAGCCGTGTCAGAGTCGGGGTTGGCTGGAAGCTAAGCTGGCTGCAGAGCACTTGTCCATACTGTCTGCAGCGGCTCCTGTCCAGGCTGTTCTGCCATGACCAGGCAGATTTCCCCAACTGCACTGAGGTAGTCCAAACTCTGGGCTGAGCAAAGGGGAGCATCACCACCTGCCATCCCCAGCAGCAGTCCTGTAGTGATGGAGTCTGGGCTCAGAGTCAAGTTTTCAAATTCCCACCTTTACCTACTCCTTGCCCTGCCTCCCAATGCTGTGCACACAATGTAGTGACCACAGGGAACTTTCCTCGCTGCTTCCTTGACCCTTGACCTTTTACATTCTGAGGACCAAGGCTCTGTGTGAAATAGAAACCAACTCTGGTTGCCGGTAGGTGGGGCTGGATTTGGACAGACAGAGCTGGGGATTTGGAGTCTGGACATCTGGGCATGAAGCCTGGTTCTGCTGGTTGTTACCTGAGCAGTTTGCTTGTTCTCTCTGAGTCGGCCTCCTCTTGGTCACTCCTGCATGTGCTGTTGGTGGTCTGCCCATGCCCCCATTACCTGGCGCCTGCATCATCCCCTAGATGCTGTGCGTGTTGGCTTCAACAGCTCATAGCTTCTCTCTTCTCCAGAGAGCCTGGGTCGATGGGAGCCAGCTTCCTGGGAAATTTCTAGGAGTCTACATCCCTCTCCTCTCCTCAAGTCAGCCCACAGCCGATCACAAACTAATTTAAGGGTATAAAAGTCCAGTGCTCCTGTCTCGAGGCAGGACAACTGTTTGGACCATTCACACTCTAGACCTCCCTGTGGGGTGAGGCCGAGGCTGGGCTCCAGCTAAACACCTTGCCAGCTCCTCCCCCTGCCCTGTCCTGCTCCCCTCACTTCATGTCTCATGCACAATAATTCCCGCCTCAGGCTCTGCTTCCAGGGACCCCAACCTATCTATAGGCACCTACCTCAAAGTGTGCTAAGGAAACTCAGCTGTACGAGTGTGATGTGTGTAAGTGTTCTGTAGGCTGGAGCATGCTGAATTAGTGAATGGAATCTGCTTGTAAGCTCTCTTTTTGAATCTCAAGCTAGGGTATTGGTAGCATACTTAAGTGGGTAAGGGACCTGCCCGTCTGGGAGACTGAGTTGGCTAAGAATTCAAAGGAGATGCATTTGTCCATTTGTTCACTAACTCATTCACCCATACAAAAGTATTTATTAAGCATCTGCCAGACACTGTTCTAGGCATAGGGCTACAGCAGTACATTGGACAAGCAAGCTTTTTTCCCTCACTGAGTTTTGAGTTAGTGAAGAAGATAGTGTGATCCGTTCTGTATTCAAAAAACACAGGGGTGAGCTTTATCCCAACTTGAGCAGTTGAGGAAGATGTTCCAAAGGAAGAAACTTCTAAGCTGATACCAGGACATGGGGTGCTAGGGTATGCAGTGAGTGGGTGTGGGGTGGAGTTAGTGGGTGTGGTGCAGGGGTGGATAGACAGTGGGTAGGTAGTGAGTGCGTGAATGAGTATAAGAGGGGGTCGGTAGTGAGTGGGTGTGGGGCAGGTGGCAGATACCAAGTGGGTGTGGGGAAGGGGGTTTTCAAGATGCAGGATTTTCCATCTTAAAAACTGGGGCAGAGAAAAGGAAATCAAGAAAGCAATTCCACTTACAACAGTTACCAAAAACAAAAACAAACAAACAAGAAAACCTAGGAATAAATTTAACCAGAGAAGTGAAAGATCTCTTGGGCCGAGCCCATGGCGCACTCAGGAGAGTGTGGTGCTGGGAGCGCAGCATCGCTCCCGCTGCAGGTTCGGATCCTATATAGGGATGACTGGTGCGCTCAAAAAAAAAAAAAAAAAAAGAAGGGAAAGATCTCTAAAATGAGAACTATAAAACCTATAAAACACTGGATGAAAGAAATTAAAGAAGATGCAAAAAATTGGAAAGACATTCTATGTTCATGGATTGGTAGAATTAATGTTGTGAAAATGACCATACTGCCCAAAGCGATCTACAGATTCAACACAGTCCCTATCAAAATACCAGAGATATTCTCCACAGAAATAGAAAAAACAATCCTAACGTTCATACGGAACAACAAAAGGCCCTGAATAGCCAAAGCAATCCTGAGCAAAAAGAACAAAGCAGGAGGCATTAGGCTACCTGACTTCAAAATATATAACAAAGCTATAGTAACGGCACGGTACTAGCATAAAAACAGACACATGGAGCAACGGAACAGAGAGAGA
>NW_007731684.1:148680-152325 GCF_000696425.1 Galeopterus variegatus
TTAAAAAAAAAAAAAAAAAAAAGTACCAGTTCTTTATTGGTGAAAACATGAATCCAGATGGCATGGTTGCTCTGCTGGACCACCATGAGGATGGTGTGACCCATATATGATTTTTTTTAAGGATGATTTAGAAATGGAAAAATATTAACAAATTTGGCAATTACTTTGGATCTAACCTGTCCTCATAACTGGCTGCTGCTTGTCATCCACACAACACCAGGACTTAAGACAAATGGGACTGATGTCATCTGGACCTCTTCATTTATTTTGACCATGATTTATTTGGAGTGGAGGCATTGTTTTTAAGAAAAAAGCATGTCATGCAGATTGTCTAAAAATAGAATGCATTTAAACTCATTTGAGCAAATGCTTCTTAGTTTAACACATATTTAAACTAAATCCACTACTATAAAGCATATAAGACTGTCTTCAGATAACTCCTGCAGTGAAAACTACTTCTAGGGCCAGAATATAAAAAACAAGAGTTAAAAGTTTTAATTCTGAGTTGCAGTAAAGAGAAAGACTGTGCTCATAGCAGTGCAACATTTGAAGTGGAACATTATACATTTAATCACTTACAACGAAAGAAGTTAACTCTGGAAGAGATTACCAAAAGAACAAAATAAAGACTAATTCAGTTGGGGGGAAAAATCAACTCAAAATAGATTAAAGACTTAAATGTAAGACTTGAAACTGTGTTTTCTAGAAGGAAATACAGGGGAAACACTCCAGGATGTGGGGCTGGGCAAAGATTTTATAAATAAAACCTCAGAAGAACAGGCAACAAAAGCAAAAATGAACAAAAGGGATTTTATTAAACTAAGAAGCTTCTGCACAGCAAAGAAAACAATCAACAAAGTGAAGAGACAACCTGCAGAATGGGAGAAAATATTTGCAAACTATGCATCTGACAAGGGAATAATATCCAGAATATACAAGGGACTCAAACAACTCAATAGTAAAAAAACAAGAACTCAATTAAAAAGTGGGCAAGGGAGCTTAACAGACATTTCTCAAAAGAAGACAAACAAATGGCCAACAGGTATATGGAAAAATGCCCAACATCACTAATCATCAGGGAAATGAAAATCAAAACCACATGAGATATAACCTCACTCCAGTTAGAATGGCTATTATAAAAAAGACAGGAAATAACAAATGCTGGGGAGGATGTGGAAAAAGAGGAACCCTTATACTTGGTTGGTGGGATTGTAAATTAGTGCAGCCATTATGGAAAATAGTATGGAGGTTTCTCAAACTACCAATAGAACTACCATATGATCCAGCAATACCCCTACAGGATATACACTCATAGGAATGGAAATCATCATGCTGAAGGGATACCCGCACTCCTATGTTCATTGCAGCTCTATTCACAACAGCCAAGATACAGAACCAACCTAAATATCCATCAATGGATGACTAGAGAAAGAAAATGTGGCATATATACATAATGGAATACTACTCGGCCATAAAAAAGGATGAAAGTCTGTCATTTGCAGCAGTGTGAATGAGCTTGGAGAAAATTATGTTAACTGAAATGAGCCAGACACAGAAAGAGACATAGCACATGTTTTTACTCATATGTGGGAGCTAAAAAACAAATTAATAATAATAATAATAATAATAATAATAATAATAATAATAATAATAAAGTTGACCTGTTAGAAGAAGAGAATAGAACTGTAGTTAGTGGAGGTGGGAAAGGCGAGGGGGAAGGGGGGATAGTGAAAGGCTGGTTAATGGACACAAAATCACAGCTAGCTAGGAAAAATAAGTTCTATTGGTGTATAGTTGAGCCAGACATCTATAATTAATAATTTACTACATGTTATCAAGTGACTAGAAATGCAGAGATCAAATGTTCACATCATAAAGAAATGATTGTTTTGCAATGATGAATATGCTAGTTATCCTGATTAGATCATCACATTATATACATGTATTGAAATATAATTCTGTACCCCATAAATGTGTACAATCAATATATTTCAATAAAAAGTTAAAAAACAAAAAACTGGGACAGTCCTTGGCAAAACAAGACAAGTTAGTCACCCTAGCTAAAGTTGGAGAGAGCCCCAGAAAGGTTTTAGCAGTGAAGTGACATGATCATTTTTGTACTTTCACAGAGGTCCCAATCAGTCATTCAAATCCCAATAGAGGGAGGCCCTTGATAAAGATACCTGAATAAACTGTAAACATAAAGGACATTGGAAAAAGAATTGCCCTACTTTGGCTAAGAAGACAGAGAAAATACGAAAAAAAAAATGACTGGACTTTTGGTTTTCACTCTGACATGAGAGCTTCGAAGTCATTTTTCTTATGCTAACAATAAGGAAAAAAAGCTTAACAAACTGAAAAACAACAACTCTCACTAGATCCATCAGAGAATCAAGTTCAAAGGGAATGCTACTGCCCCCAAACTGGAAAGAGAGGCAGAGAGTCATAGCTTACCTGGAGCAGAAGCCCAGGAGCGGAAGCCCTCCATGGCAACCAGTACTGGTAGTGTTTTAAGGAGTACCTGGGACTAGTTTTAATCGGATGTGGTAAGACGCACAGTCGTGAACGTGACTGTCACGAAGGCAGAGGTTTATTGTACTTGTAGATCCCTAGAACAGGAGGCATGCCTCACCATGCAGGCCCATGGGAAAGCACTGAGGTTGGGAAGGTGGCAGAGGGAGGACAGAAAATGTGGGTGGAGTGAGAAAGCCCAGAAAAGGAGGCTATTATCTTTGGTTGGTTGCTTTGCATATGAAAAGCATCCTTGAAGGCTAGTTGTTTGCTATCTCTAGAAATTAGCTAAAACTGGGAGAGGTAGTCCCTCTGGGGTCAGCAAGGCCCCCAAATGTCAAAGCATCAGAATGCAGAAAAATAAAAGGCATGGTTAATACAGGGAGGAACATTTAAATTGTAATTAATGATTTGTTGGAGGCTCAAAGTGGAGTAGATAGTTAAAAACTATAGGAGTACAGTATTGGTGGTGGTGCTGGGGAGGGCACACTTTCATGAGTTTTACTGTAAGAGCCTACTACAGCAAACAGTCAGTCATAGACAATTATCCTTAGAAGAGCCAATTTGTATAATGCAGCTTTAAGTAGAATTTAGCCATAAAGAAGTCTTTTTGTAACTTTGACTCACAGCATAGCTCATGAAAAAATGCTGCAGAACTTAGTGCTTAGGAAAAGCAAGATAATACGAGCGAATTAGTAACTTACAGAACTAATCATTCTTCCTTTGAAGTGACAGCTGTCTGGGAACAAGATGCCACCCAGCTTGTGGGAGGTGGATAATACCCATATTCCAAGGGTGAGTTAAAGAGATACAAGACTGGCCATGAAATAATGAAAGCCTGGAGTCTGCAAGATTGCACATAGCAGCCTCCTGACAAGAATAAGCTTTCCCTTTTATTTCTCACATTTTTCCCTTTAAAAATCCTTGCTAAGGCTCCTGAGCCTTTGAAACAGTTTTAGTTGGACTGTCTCCCGGGTCTGATAATAAATTTCCTGCCTCACACCAATGTTTGGGACTGATGAGTCTTTTGTTTCTGAGCAGAGGGCAGCCAAACTTAGGTGTTGGTAACATTACTTCCAGGAACCCTACCAGGTTCTCACTGAAAACTGAACAAAAATCCCCTGATGCTCCCAA
>NW_007731685.1:0-11701 GCF_000696425.1 Galeopterus variegatus
ATTTTATCAGATATATGATTCTCAACTGCTGTGAATCAAAAGCAAACTAGCAAAAGATATGCTTTCCTACATACAGCAAAAATTCATTGGTATTTGTCCTTCACTAGGTTCCCACATTTTTTTTTTCTTCCATACTTGGTGCATAATTGCTTTAAACACATCTCTTACATTTCCTAATATCTTTCTTCTGTATTCCTAGTTGCCTCACCTTTTGTCTTTTCCTTTCTAAACTAAGTCTTTCTTTGATTCTATTTATATTTCCTAAGCAATAAGCCAGGCTCCAATCTAATATTTAATTCTGCTTTTAAACTGGGGCAATCCTTCCTTCAGAGTACAAGCATCACTATTTATATTTCCATGGATATTTTAATTACAGTACCACTGTCAGTCATTTTATAGATATAACAGATGCATATTTTTAAAATAATTCTTGCTAATGATGATCTCCAAGATGATTATTTTTCAATCAGGCTTTTTTCTTTTTCGTATGTAAAACACTGTCTCTTATCTGTACAAATATCCATAGTGTCTTTCCCAGATGCTCCCCCCACTTTCCCAACAGCAATATCCACTTTTTATATAAGAAATACCAAACTACTTTTGGACCCTTAAATATACCAGAATATTTTTCATATCTCCAAGTATAAATACTTTGCTTCCATGCTTCAAATGACCTTCCATTCTTGTCCACCAAGCAAGTTAAAAGTCAACCCTTTAAGCCCTGTCACCTCCTCTTTAAAATGTTCCCTGAAGTCTAAACTCCTCTCCCAAGACCCTGCCACTGACAGAAATAATTTCAACTTCTAGATATAATTATACAGTTATCAAGCTTTATTATAACCAGATATTCATCTTTTTTGTTTCTTCTTGATCCACTGCTTGAAAGTAAGATCTTCAGGGCATTGTGTATTAGTTCTAAACTCAAAGACAGCACAGAAATGTCTATCAAACTGTTAAAATCTGGGCATGTCTGTGGCAGAGAGAAGCAGAGGAAACAGCCAGGTAAAAGAACACTATTACAGAGTTACTTTGACCCACTGTTCTTCACCAGCTTATATAAATAAATGAAATAAATAAAATTTATGAAAATGTGGGTGACTAATGATAAGGCATGAATGAGAGTACTTCTGTTAAATCTCAGATGTTTCAATTGGTTTATTGGGGCAAAAATCAAATGATGTTTTTATACAATAAAAACATTNTATGAAAATGTGGGTGACTAATGATAAGGCATGAATGAGAGTACTTCTGTTAAATCTTAGATGTTTCAATTGGTTTATTGGGGCAAAAATCAAATGATGTTTTTATACAATAAAAACATTAGTATTTTATGCATCTCTCTAAATTTTAAATGTCCACAAAGTTTTTAAAGACTGAAATATCCCAAACTCTATAAATGTCCTAAAATTTAAATTTCAAATATAGTAACACAGACTTAACACCTTGATATCCAAGTTAGTCAAACTCAAAGCAAATAAGTTCCACTCTACTACATAGCTGGTATACTTTTTTTTTAACTAAGAAAATTAAATTGTCCAGCTTCCAAAAGTTACAATGTAATTTCCTCCCACAAAGTCAGTTGTCAACATTCCCACTATAGGCAGGAAAGAAGATATTAAAACATATTATAAATAAAACATTTAGTAATCATATTTATAATACTGTCACTTTAGTGGTCAGTAATCTTTGATTTTCAAGGTATCTCAAGAAAAATCATGAGTGGTCTCTGTTCCTTACTGTACATGTGGCGATGTGGCCATAAACAAACTATAATGTAATCTAGCTTTAAAATCTTATAATATAGGTACTTTTAATTACCATGTGAATAACTAAATCTTAATTAAGCCCATGTTGCTTAAGTCAGAGCATTTTAAGGGTGGTCTTCATTTTAGAAGTAGCTTTGAAGTACTCTCCACAATACTGGCGTTCAATTTCCTTCACACAGGATAGCATACTAAATAGAAAGCAAAATTCCTCTGTCAGACTCCACCTTTCTTCTTTAATACCTGGCCAACACCTGACTTAACATTCCTATGCATTTTGTGTTTGTATGAATTTCTGAATTCATTATTTCACCTATCCAAAAGCATAAATTTTATACACACGTGCATGAGTAAAGACTATCACAAAATATTATCTGTTTTAAAGCGAAAAAGGAAGTCTTCAAAATCATGTTAAGTACTTCTATAATTACGTTAAAAAGTAGTCCTGAAGCCTATAACTCAATGAAAACCATCAGAATTCTAATTAACTGAGAAGTGGACTAATTTAATGAAATGGATAGACAAAAAAGAGAAAATAGTGATGTTTCCAAATTAATAATTATTGTATAATATAGCTACATTTTTACTTATGTTGCCTTACAATTAGCCTCATGCTCCTTTTTTTCATCATAATATTTTGTTCTTTTTAAGCCAACTGTTAAGAATACCCAGCCAACTACACCATGCTTAGGAAAGTTTTTATAAAAGTCATAAAAACTTGGAAAACATATATATTCTTGAAATAATTCTTGAAAACAATATTTGACTTAAAAAAGTCTACATATTTCTTTTCTCAAGGTCAATACTCTGTTTAACCAAAAATAAAAATTCAAAAAAAAGAGCTAAGGAACAATGGAAGCAAGAAAAAGGAAATTTGCAAAGAAAGAAAGATAAAAAAAGTCTACATATTTCTTTTCTCAAGGTCAATACTCTGTTTAACCAAAAATAAAAATTCAAAAAAAAAAGAGCTAAGGAACAATGGAAGCAAGAAAAAGGAAATTTGCAAAGAAAGAAAGATAACAAAGCTGCAGAAATCAAATCACCCTAAAAACACTGACATTTTCAAACAGTAAAATTATAGGAAAACAGAAAATAACCAGGCTATATGCTTCAGGCAATATACTCTATCATATCCTTTTTTTTTTTTAATGTGTGTTAATGACTAAAGAACACCCTGTCTGTGGACCTACAGTGTAGCACCTCAACTAAAATAACAAAATCGTAAAATAACTACATAATATAAAAAAGTTTAAACAAAATTTAAGGGGACAATAACAAAGCATAACTTCAGGGTAAAGTAAAGCATGCCTATATTCCTTTAACAAATGAAAGATAATAATTCTAAGTGATAATGACCTAATAATGACCTAATAGTTGCCTACACCTAGACTCACAGGAAGCACCTGATAAATACACGATTAACAAGAGAAAAACTTCCAGACAAATTTCACACTAAACAATGAAACTAGGTTTTTATAAAAAAAAGTACTTCCACGACATTTTAAAGAAATCATAAATTAGTCTTTGAAAAATAATGAGTTACACACAGAATAATTTAAGACAAAGTATGTGAATGAGCTCTCCAAGTAAAGCTCACTCGTCTCTAACACTAATCCTTCAAAAACAGATATTACAGTTCTTGTAAAGCATTTAGCAACATAAAACAAATAAAAAGAAAACATCTACCCTACTAGCTATTATTACGTATTACTGAAATGTACTATACCATTCCTTCTCTTTGGCCTTTCCTCCAAATTACTGGATCTTAAAATAAAGTCACGGCCCAAACTAATTCCTAGAGCAGCAAATTATTAACAATTTAAATGCATATAACCTTCTTCTTTAAGATCAGAATGATTTTTTAAAACTTAATAAACTGAGAATCAGCATTTATTATATCCTAGAAGGAATGCAGGATATGATATCTTATTTAGTTAATGAACTTGTGTGAAAATTTATACTGTGAATAGAATCATGGGGCCTTCAATGTATAACTATTCTCAAAAATCTACAAAATGGAAAGAAAAGTTATTTCTCAAAAATTCAAAAATTATCCTTAGTTTTTCACAAGGAAATTAGGAAATACTACCACGTAAAATTTAAAAATAACTGAGTTCAGAATAAAATTCATAAAAAATTACAAATATACTGAACATCAGTAAGACATAAAACAGGTCCTGGAATATGAAAGAAAAATATAATATTAATTTCAAGTGTGTCAGTTATTAAATAAAATTAGTTTAAGAATGAACAAAAATGCTTTATTTTCCACACCAAATAATCTTACCTGAATCATTTTGCTGTTAAAAAACTCAAGATACTGATTTCATTTTTCATCTGGTCCTGTCAACGATGCTATGACAGGCCCTGCAGGAAGCAGCAAAAGATCAGTGATGGAGTGCAGATAGTATGTGTTTTCATGATCAAGATTTGTCATGGAAAAGGATATCCATGTAGTGGTTTGAAACCTAGCAAATATCAAAAATATCTCAAAAAGTTTATCAGTGTATACATAGCATTCCTTTTTTTACTTTGTAGATTTAGAATGTTTCTTCTTATTCACTGTCTTCTTCAAAAATTGAAAAATCATGGCAAAGTATATGTGAAATCTTTAAAGCATCATTTTTATATTGATAAGAAAACAATAGTTCGCAATGTCAAAAATAAAAAAGCTGGATTGAAAAATGAAATGATATATATTTAAAAGTTTTGGAATGATTCTCGACCTCTAGAGAGAATTATTTTAATCTTATTTCCTTAATTACTATAATTACCAAGAAATTACCAATTACTCATATTTAAATTAAAATAAAAATTCTTTTCTTATAAGCAGCAGCTTCAGAATCGAATAGTTATTGCCAATACTGTTAAACATTCCTTCAGGAAAAGTACATAGGTTACCAAAAATAATAGAAAAAAAAATCTGTGCAAATTCCAAAACTTAATTACTATTGGGTAATTAACAAGTTATACTCAATGAATACCAAAAAATTTAAAGTAGTAAAGCTAATAGAAGAGTCAAAACTACAAAACTGCTTCACAAAGACTCCAAATGTTTTTTATAATCGAAATTATTTTAAAATAGTATAGCACCTTGCCAGATTTAAAGAATTTTTTGCCTTGGGAATTGTTTTCCATTCAAATGCCAATTAATGAATAGGACTATGATAAGAGACACCTATATTCATTATGAATACTATTAGAACACAGAAAAAACTTCTACATATGTCATAGAAGCAATTCTACATTAGAACTTCAAGCAGATTGAGAAATTAAAAACAACAGAAACAAATGACAGACTAATTTTTTTGAGTTTTTATTTGACGAAATTTTGATTTACTCATAAGATATGGTAAAGAACCACTTCAACAGCACTCCTATATCAAACATCTTAAAAATATTTTTTAGTATGCTATACCTGTCTTGATTGTTGGAACACTTCACAATATTCTGCAAAGTTTCCTCACCAAAGCCCCCAACATGCTAAAAAGATACAACTTAATTTTACATGGTTTACTTCTCCTATAAAAATAAACAAATGTTAATCTAAGATAATAATTTTTAAAAGAACTACAAAGTATTTCCCCTTATTTCCACTCACTCATGCTTTACAAATGTACTTGTGAAATAGGGAAATTTAAATAATTCTAACTTAAGATTATTTTCTTTGTATTTCTCTACTTAAGGCCATCTCCTTTTTTATGTACATCTTATCAGTTTCATGGAAAAATCATTTTAGTTGCAAGTATATCTATGTTAAAAATAGGGGAAAGCTGATGCCGTATCTTTAAAGAATATGATGAAGAAAATGAAAACTTCAACAACTCAAGCATCAGAAAGTACTGAAAAGTACTGCTTCATTTTTTGCATCCTGCATTTTATACCATGACACTTCAGTCTCTGAGGGTCAGGTTAATTAAACTCCATAGCAGCTGCAGTGCAATGTGAGAGACACACACTGCTGCAGTTCCCACCAGTCCAGGCCAATTACCTGTAGTATTCCAGCACTAGACAAGTGACAACCAACCTCTTCTCTCTAGTCAGTTGTTCCCATTGGTCTACTGATAAATGTTAGAACAAACTAACCTCTTTTTGGAAAAGACTGCAAAGCTGAATGCACCTGCTGCAGGCTGCAGTGATGAGTCCCAGAGAGATGTTTGTCAGTTAGATCTCTGCAGATGTTGTTTAACTTTATGCTAGAGCTGTATCCAAAGATGGAAATGAGATGGCAATCAAGCACAAATCTCCCACCCTCATCCCTTGGTTTTATTTCGAAAAGCTACACTTGCTCATAAAAGTTGTGCTTTAAAACATAGCTCTAGTAAACTGAAAACAACTACGACTAAACTATATGGTTTTAAAAAAAAGTTTTAGGTGCTGAATTTTAGTTAACAGATAGTATAACATGTGTTCAATAAATGCCATTTGTGCCATTTAATCATTTTTTTTTAAACTTTCTTAAGCTCAAGCAAAACAAAATACAAGAATTATAAAACACACAAGTNACCTGTAGTATTCCAGCACTGGACAAGTGACAACCAACCTCTTCTCTCTAGTCAGTTGTTCCCATTGGTCTACTGATAAATGTTAGAACAAACTAACCTCTTTTTGGAAAAGACTGCAAAGCTGAATGCACCTGCTGCAGGCTGCAGTGATGAGTCCCAGAGAGATGTTTGTCAGTTAGATCTCTGCAGATGTTGTTTAACTTTATGCTAGAGCTGTATCCAAAGATGGAAATGAGATGGCAATCAAGCACAAATCTCCCACCCTCATCCCTTGGTTTTATTTCGAAAAGCTACACTTGCTCATAAAAGTTGTGCTTTAAAACATAGCTCTAGTAAACTGAAAACAACTACGACTAAACTATATGGTTTTAAAAAAAAGTTTTAGGTGCTGAATTTTAGTTAACAGATAGTATAACATGTGTTCAATAAATGCCATTTGTGCCATTTAATCATAAAGATGGAAATGAGATGGCAATCAAGCACAAATCTCCCACCCTCATCCCTTGGTTTTATTTTGAAAAGCTACACTTGCTCATAAAAGTTGTGCTTTAAAACATAGCTCTAGTAAACTGAAAACAACTAAGACTAAACTATATGGTTTTAAAAAAAAGTTTTAGGTGCTGAATTTTAGTTAACAGATAGTATAACATGTGTTCGATAAATGCCATTTGTGCCATTTAATCATTTTTTTTAAACTTTCTTAAGCTCAAGCAAAACAAAATACAAGAATTATAAAACACACAAGTTTTGGCTGATCGCTGTTAGTGGGGTTTTTAGAGATACTGTATACTCCTCAGCATTTCTAAGACACAGAATGTTTTTCCTCCTGGTATATTATACATGAAACATCTTCAATACATAACTATCAAACTAGTTCAAGAACTGTGTTCACTATTTTTAAAATATTCCAGAAATTCTTTGCAAAGTATATTTGCAAAGCAATGTTGTCACATGTATTCCTTTACAATGTCACAAATTTTAAATGAGCTATTTTCCCAAAATCCAGAAGGCTTCGAGTAGCAAATTTTAAAGTGACATTGTGCTATGTGATTCGTGAAAACACCAACACTATAAATTAATAATTTCCCATAACTTATTAAGTTGATAACAGAAGATAAAACATCAAAATTAAATAAAAATAATTAAATAAAGTGAATAGTTAAGATTTTTAACACTAATTAATCTTTCTGAAAATTCCACACCACAAAATACTTGCATATGTTAAATATAAAAGCTATATATTTTGAAAACTGCAATGTTAACATAGATTGTACTATGTCTGTAATGTTTCTTCATATGGTAAGATTTCCTACTGCTTAAAATAAGAAAGTAAAATATTGAAAATAAATTAAAACTAAAAATACAGCAAATTTTCAGAGAAATACTTCTATCTAAGTGAAAGATTATGTTTCTCCTTCAACTGAGGATATAGAGAGACAAAATATAAAGTAACCCATAACAATAGGTAGTATGTTAAACATAAACATAACAACTTTAAGATTTAAGGAAAAACTGTCAGCAACTCTGCTCATACTAAATCAAAGGTATAGCAGGGTATAATGACAACTATCCAATTAAACCCACCCAACAGTGTTGGAAATTATACTACGTTATTTTCTCTACTTATTACAATACCATTTATCGACTAATTTTGCCTTAAAATACATATCAAAAATTTTCTATGATGCTTTGCATCTAAGTTCAAAGAAAAAAGTACAGACTGCAACTTTTAGAAGAAAACTATTCCCAATGTACTGCCATTATTGTTAATACTCTTTCTTCAACAATGTAAACAGAAGTAATGTTTCAAACACTATTATCTCCCCTGATTTTCAAAAAATGATCATTCTTATACAATGACAACCCTAAAGGTTAAATTGGCCACTGAATTTCCCCCATGTTAAAATAAAAGCTGTGTGGGGGCATTTCTTTCACTAAAAGAAAATTTTACTTACATTCTGCTTTTTCGGGATTAAAAAAAAATTTAATGTATAAATGGTGTGGGATTAAAAATAAAAAAAACACCACCCAAGTTAGACGGTGACAGAAATCAAGATATAATGAATATAGGAATAATACGAGTAAATTAAAATTTTAACTGAAGGCACACAAAAGAAAATAACTTATGTTAAATGTAATCCAGATTTATAATGACAAATATGAAAACAATACAAAATACACAGAAATAGATTCCAATATTATAGTGTAAGATTACTGTTTGACTGATATAATGAATATCTCCAGTACCATGTAATAGAACAAAAATAAGTATACTGTGAAGTGTTCTAAAATCTAAAGCACACATGAAAATATTTATGTTATACGTCCTTTATATTATTTCCAGCCAATAATGTATTCAATAAGTTTTACCTACCCAAACCATTCATTAAATAATTTTAACAGATAAAACTAATCTATTAAAAACTAAACACATCTTCAGATGCCAAATAAAAGAAAAAAATAACAGTATCACCATTCTGAAAATGCATATAGTAATATATTCCCCAAAATGAGAAAGCTGTTTTTTGCTACAAGGCAACTTTATGTAACCTAATTATAAAAAGATATATAAATAAATCGAATTAGGTTCCTATAATCAAGTAAGAAAAAAAGATAAATTCCTAAACGATCAGTAATAAGTTGGTATTCCACAAAATTAGATTTAAAAAACAGATAAATGAATTATACAGCACAGCAAAAAGTAAATCTACTTGTAGATCATTTTTCTGTAATTACAGTAATTGAAAAATGCACTTTACAATTCCTCATCACACAATTTTCCCAAGTTATTCTATTTAACATATAACATGTCAAAATATACAATGCAATATCGAGCTATACCAATTCTAAATTCATATCAATTAATATGCTAAAATGTTTTCTTCCATTTCAAAATTTAAAAATTACTCAGAAAGGGAGGGTTGCTTAAGATTTATGATTTTAAAGATATAACCTGAGCAAAAAAAGGAAGACAAATATGAGAAGACTATATTGGCTATAACATACCCACCATTTGAATTGAAATTTATTAAAATGTCCCCAAAGGGTGTGTTTGTATTCTGTGTTATACATCCAGAAGAAAGTTTCTGATATAACCTGAGCAAAAAAAGGAAGACAAATATGAGAAGACTATATTGGCTATAACATACCTACCATTTGAATTGAAATTTATTAAAATGTCCCCAAAGGGTGTGTTTGTATTCTGTGTTATACATCCAGAAGAAAGTTTCCGCAAAACACTAGTATTTTATTTAACTAAACCTTATGAACACAATTACATTCTGTGTCAAAACTTCAGTAATTAGAGAAAATACAATAGGTTACAACTAAAGTATACTTCTTCCCAAATACACTCTTACAAAAAAAATGCCTCATGAAATAAACATCACGCATATTTATTCTAATAGAATATGACAGTCATGAATATATCTATATATCTGAAAGACACGAAAATGGGCTTCTGAATTATTGCATAAAATCCTACAAGAAATTCTTTATAACTCAGTGATATGAATCATAGCTTTATAATTTAGCTCCTCTGAAATGTACAAGGTAAGTATGCCTTATGTTTATCTAAGTAAGAGAAGTTGAAAGGAGCTCAGTAGAATACCAGGACCTTAGATAATCGCACAGGCTTGTGGTCAAGTGTGAACAAAAACACTATCAAAATTGAAGTCTATCTGAAAAATAGAGATTATCTGCCCAAATAGGTAATAATCTAGTTAAAATCATATTTTAATACAAACTGTTCAGAATTCTTCAAGCTTCTTATACACTGCAAGGTTTTATTTTATCCTTAAAATTGATTCCATAGTATTTCCACCTGTTACAGGCAAAGTATAAGCCTTCTTTTATCCGACATTTCAACTAACATTTGATCAGGTTACGTCACTACACACACAAAATATTATTCAATGCGTTCCAGCTTTCCATTTTTTTCCAACGGATATTTTTGCTTTATACAAATAACATGCCTCCGAACTATAAATAAGCAATGTCAATGTAATAAGAAAAAAATGCACAAGTGGATTAAAAACAAAAGATCTAATTCTTAGCGCACCCTTTCCAACCCACTGAAAATAAACTATATTCAAATAAAAAGGCATTTAATTTACTATTTGGAATATCCTTGATAAACACCAATTTTCTGTAACATCACTGCACATCTGATACCACCTCATGTATAATGCAAAAAAGCTATTTCATTTTCATCTATTGACAGTGAATTTAATTTACCATTGCAGCTCTTTTCCTAGAATTATCACATTATTAATTCTGCAATCAAGCTCTTTTGAGTGCTTTTATTTGTACTAAGAGTTTTCACAGTCCCACACTGATCTTTTTTCATCATAATATACCTTTTAAACATATGAATGTGAATTTGTTAGCAAACTTTCATAATGCATAAGGAAAGTTTCAGAGACAAGGAAAGCCATCTACAAAACTACACCCAGAAAACAAACTTTAGAGATACCTCATATCTAATAATTAAATTTTAGTTTAACAAATGTAATGTTTACCAAAAATAGTACATTTAATTTATATAACTAAGTGATAGTTTCAACCATTCTAAAACCTTCTTATCCAGTATAATGGTCCATTTCTACTACCAAGTGATTGGTTATGAAAAAGAAGTCCTCCAAATGTTCTGCTTACATTCATGCCAGATGTCTTTGCTGTATTAAAGAACTCTTACTGAAATGGATCACTGAAAGCAAATCAGCTTTTCTTTTCTACCAGAAAAAAATAAAATAAATAGAACTCTTACTGAAATGGATCACTGAAAGCAAATCAGCTTTTCTTTTCTACCAGAAAAAAAAAAAAAAAAGCAGTATCGGTCCCCTCAGCACTGAATTAATATTTTTTGATAGCTACAAAGATAAAATAACCCCCAAAATGTAGAAAGCTAGATCTAAGAAGAAGAAAATCAGCTAAAATGCAAATATTGTATTATCTAGGAGATGCACAATTCAATTATGGATATTTCTCCATTAAACTTAAAATATGTGTGTTAACTATCAAAATGACTTCTAAAAAAGGAAAGAAATAGATGAACATGCAGAACTGTAAAACACTTGAAATAAAAAAGCACACTGAAAAGTAAAATAACAAAAAAATCATACCACCTAGGAAACTTGCCATATTCCAGTAGATTACTGTACCATACTGTTAACATATTTTAATCAAATACAGCTCTTAAAACAAATTTTGAGGCATTGTTTTACTTCTTGCACAGTAATAGAGTAGATTTCCTTATCCCAATTACATTAAAACCGCAATATTTTAAAAATCTGAACAGGCAGCACTTGTCCTCTTTACTTCATTCCAAGGCCAACAAACAAAGCAATGAAGCAGAAAGAGGTACATAATGGATTCAGAAGTAAATGGTCCATTCTTTAAGAAGCTTCTCTACCCCCCCCCCCCCCCCCCCCC
>NW_007731685.1:12701-15813 GCF_000696425.1 Galeopterus variegatus
CCCCCCCCCCCCCCCCCGAATTCACTCTAGACTAATTGTCATTACAATGATGTCTGAAAACTTAAGAAGAACCCTATTTCCTGATGCCAGCTGTCCAGGTTTCTACCTTTAAATGTGAGTTTTTTTCCTAATGAGAAGTATTCAAAAATACCCAAAAGAATCATCTTGCAATTGGTCTAAATCACATACATAGTATAAAAATTATAGGAAAAAGACATAATCAACAATAGGAATATTCTGAAAATTTTTCCACAATATACTATAATACAGCAATATATAAATAAAAAGTCTCCACTATTGTTTAAAAATTTCTTTCAAGACAACACACAACACAAGTAGATCTCTTTCTCTCCTTAGGGATTCATCAAACAATCTCTTTACTACTGCACCTACCTGGATAAAAATCTTTGGACTTAGACAGCTTGATGGTGGCTCCAGTTTCTTTTTGCAACTGAACAATTGTCTGTCCTCCCTTCCCAATTATAGATCCAGCAGCATAACTGGGTATGAGAACTTTTAGAAAATACTGGCCGTCTTCTGAAAAATGCAAAGAAATATACTTGGTTAACATGGTATTTTTAAACTTTGTATCCCCTCTCCACCCTCAAGAGAGAAAAACTGCAACTAAAGCATTGGGCACACAGCTGCAGGAAATAAGGAGTTAAAATTTTTTAAGAAGTAAAATAAGCCAATTACACTGAAAAATAAATATGTGAAAAATGTTTCCCATTTTGTAGAATTTATACTTTCAAACATGATATTAAAATCTAAACATGTTCTACTATTTTGCAGCACTGTACAAACTGATGACTAAATTCCAGTTGTTATTCCAAACATGGAAGTCTTCCAATTCTATCTGTGGTTACTATGGCAAAATGAAATGAACTGACCCTTTAACAAAACTTCAGGGATTTATAAGATGACAAATCTTCACTTAACATACTGAAGAAGGAAAAAAAAAATCCCAGAATAGTAAGTAGTGATGAGCTATATTTGCTTGTGATTAGCAAACACATAAGGACTACAATTAGCCATTGCTTGTATCCTAAAGTACAAAACAACCATGCTCCCACCATATAATTCACCCAATCTGTACGGTATTTTCCAAGCCTTCAATAACTGCCAGGAGACAACTGAATGCAGTGGACTGGCAAATCTAACTAATCCTGGTGTATTTCTTTAGCACTTCTTAGTCTACCATGATCTCGTTTAAGCTCATTAATTAAAGGACCTTAAAAGAATTTTGACAATACTAAAAAGCTTAGAAGTCATTTATATTAGACTTAAAAGTGACCAAACAGATAATGTTCCTTCTCCAAAATAACCACAATTTTTAAAACGGAGAGGGGGTTGATGAACCAAGAAAAAGAAAATGAAATGTTTCAGAAAATAAAGCCAACTCCATAAACTTTAATTTCCGTCCACCTGATCATGTTTTAAATACGAAACACTCCAGAAAATCCAGCTTTCTAATGTGAATGAGTGTTCCAAATTTTGCAGTGTGCCACTCACAAGACCCCCATCCGTCTCTTATGTATATGCTGGAGATAAATTCACCTCTGCTTCGATGCATTGGGTGCATTGTTAAGATGACTCCAGTACAAATGAAGAAGCGATACCGGTCCCGTTATAACTCATCTTCCAAGGAAGCGCAGGATGTTAACTAACAAGTCACCGAACCAGACACCCCCACCCTCATATGCACACCCCTGAAAACAAATCAATGAGATATTTGCACCGACAATATAAGTGAGGTAAGGGCATGCACTCATCAAGATTTTGCATACTACTTGTGGCCCGAAGCAAGGAGATGGAGAGAGGAAAAACTCTCAGGCGCCCCAATCATTTACAATCCGCTACCCAAGTGCCATTTATTTATTTATTTTATCAGACTGTTAAATGCAGCGCGCATCTTCGGGCGGCCATCACCTCACTCGGGGGTCATCCTCCTCCTCCTTAACGGACTCTTGCCCAGGTCTAGAATATTTAAATGGTCCGCCTCTCGACCGAATAAATGGAAAGATAGATCTATTCCAAAAAACTGGTCGCCATTTTGATGAATGATAAACACAGAAATGGAAATGTGTTGGGGACGGCGAGGAGCGGGGCAGGTGCAGGGGAGGGGGCGCGGGGCAGGGGCGCGCGAGCAGCCGGGTTCGGGCTGGAGGTGTCCGGGCCGCGAGAGGGAGGGCGGGCGGCGGGAGGGAGGGAGGCAGGGGCGGGCGGCGGGGGTTGGGGCCAGCGGGGAGGTGGAAGCGATACCCACCGCCCGTATTGGTCCTCTTGGTGCTGCCGGCTTCAGGGGGGGCTTCCAGCGGCCTTTTCCGCGAGTCCGGCGGGTCCAGGTCTATGGGAACCCCAGTGTGGGTCCCGTTCTGCTGGATGGGAGCTGCCGCCATCATGTTTGCAGTTCCTGCCGCTGCTACCGGGAGAAGGTTCTCCCTTTTGTTTTGGCTGTTTCTTTTCTTTTTTTCTTTTTTTTTTTTTTTTGCGTTTGGGGTTTCTTAAGGGTTGTTTTTGTTTTTGTTTTTGTTTTAATCGGATCAGTAGAAATCTCTTTAAGAAAAAAAGCAATGTTGCTGGTTTGTTCTCACTGGGGAGGG
Source organism: Galeopterus variegatus (assembly GCF_000696425.1). Classification (NCBI taxonomy): domain Eukaryota; kingdom Metazoa; phylum Chordata; class Mammalia; order Dermoptera; family Cynocephalidae; genus Galeopterus; species Galeopterus variegatus. The sequence goes on from NW_007731685.1 coordinate 15,305, forward strand.
GGCAGGGCTGAGGAGCAGCTGCAGTGCAGTGTCAGAAAGGAGACAGGGGAATGGAGGGGGTGTGAGACACGGAGGGTGAAAGAAGGAGAAGAAAGGAGAGAGGGGGAGAGAGTGGAGAAGGGAGAGGGGCGAGTGAATGAGCGGGAGGAGGGGAGCGGGGAGGACGGGCAGAGGGAGTGGGAGAGCGCGAGGGCTGGCGGGGCGCGGGGAGAAGCCGAGGAGGAGGGGAGAGTGAGGGAAAGAGTGAATGAGCAGGAGGAGGGGAAGGAGGTGGATGCCGAGAGAGGAGCGAGCGGCGGAGGAGGGCAGGAGCCGGGAAGGAGCGCGGCGGTCCCCGCGCCGCGCTAGCGCTGCGCTCGCTCCCGCTGCTGGTGCTGCCGCCGCCGCCGCTGCCGGAGCGGTTCTGCCGTTGCCTGGGCTGCTCGGCGCTGCTGCTGCTGCCGCCCGGTCTCGCTCATTATTTCTCCCGCTTGTGGGGGGGCTGGCGGGGAGGGAGGGGGATGGCTGCG